>NC_057794.1:175500855-175713927 GCF_018294505.1 Triticum aestivum | reverse complement strand
GCGGGGGCCTCCCGCGGGCCGAGCGGCGGCGTGGCGAAGTGGGGCTTCAGGCGGGACATGTGTCAGCTCGCGAGTGGATGGCGGCGGAGTGTCCGGCTGGATCAGACAATGTCCGGCGGCGAGCGAGGGAAATCTAGGGTTAGGGGAAGAAAGAGACCTGGGATTTCGAGAGGGTGATGTATTTATAGAGGTGGAGGGAGCTAGGAAGCTCCAAATGAGGTGCGGTTTTCGGCCACGCGATCGTGATCGAACGCTCTAGATGATGGGCGAGGCTTAGGTGGGTTTTGGGCCAGTTTGGAGAGGTGTTGGGCTGCAACACACACGAGGCCTTTTCGGTCCCTCGGTTAACCGTTGGATTATCAAACGAAGTCCAAATGGCACGAAACTTGACAGGCGGTCTACCGATAGTAAACCAAGGCCGCATGGCAAGTCTTGGTCCAATCTGGAAATGTTTAACCTCCACACATGAAAAGAGGTAGAAAGGACCACCGGAGGACATAGGAGTGCCGGAATGCAAAACGGACAACGGGGAAAATGCTCGGATGCATGAGACGAACACGTATGCAAATGCAATGCACATGATGACATGATATGAGATGCATGACAAAGACAACAACACACGGAGACAAAAACCCAACAACAGAGAAAATGAAAATAACTTAGGCCGGAAACAGCAAGAGTTGGGATACATATAAGGTAAAATACATCTGGGGTGTTACAACACTCCACCACTACGAAAGGATCTCGTCCTGAGATCTAGGACTGGAAAAACTCTGGGTACTCAGAACGGAGGTGATCCTCGCATTCCTGGGTGGCTTCACGGTCGGAATGGTGTGACCACTTGACTTTGAGGAATTTGATTGACTTGTTGCGAGTCTTGCGGTCAGTTTATTCAAGAATAGAAACTGGGTGCTCACGATAAGAAAGGTCTTCTTGAAGATCAATGTCTTCGAAGTTGACGGTGCGGTCAGGGGTCTTGAAGCACTTGCGGAGCTGAGAGACATGGAACACGTCGTGCATGTTTGGAAAGTTGGAGGGAAGCTCGAGTTGATAGGAGAGATCGCCTCTCTTGCTGACGATCTTGAAAGGACCCACGTATCTAGGGGCAAGCTTCCCTTTGATACCGAAGCGACGAGTACCTTTCATTGGAGAAACGCGGAGGTAAACATGGTCTCCGATCTTGAAAGCCAAATAACGATGCTTACTATCATAGTAGCTCTTCTGGCGCGATTGCGCTGCTTTGAGGTTATCACGAATGACTTTGCACATCTCTTCTGCCTCTGTGATCAAGTCATTTCCAAGAAGTTGATGTTCACCAGTCTCTGACCAGTTAAGAGGAGTACGACACTTCCTGCCATAGAGAATTTCAAATGGGGCCTTGCCCGAACTCGCTTGAAAGCTGTTGTTGTAGGAAAACTCGGCATATGGAAGACAATCTTCCCACTTCATTCCGAAAGAGATAACGCAAGCCCTGAGCTTATCTTCGAGGATCTGATTGACACGCTCGACTTGGCCGCTAGTTTGAGGATGAAAAGTTGTGCTGAAACGGATGTTGGTGCCCATGGCCTTCTAAAAAGAATCCCAAAACTTCGAGGTGAAGATGCTGCCACGATATGAAGAAATCAACTGCGGAATGCCGTGCAGAGAGACAATATGAGAGGTATATAGCTCTGCCAATTGAGCTGCTGTGATAAACTCTTTGATAGGCAGGAAAGGAGCCACTTTAGTGAGTTTGTCGATGACAACGAATATAGCATCATTGCCACGCTTGGACTTTGGAAATCCAGTCACGAAGTCCATCTCAATGTGGTCAAACTTCCATTCTAGAATGGCAAGAGGTTGTAGGAGACCAGCTGGTTGTTGGTGTTCTGCCTTCACTCTTCTGCAGACATCACATTCATTCACGAACTGAGCAATCTCACGCTTCATTCGAGTCCACCAATACGCCTGCTTGAGGTCCTAGTACATCTTTGTACTTCCAGGGTGGATAGAGAGGAGTTAATTGTGAGCCTCATTCATAATGACTTTACGAAGGTCACCTTTAGGCACAACAATGCCATCCTCGAAGAAGAGAGTATCCTTGTCATCAAGGCGATAACACTTGTACTTGGGTTGACTCTTGGCAATCCCAATCTTAACCTTCTTCACCATAGCATCAAGAAGTTGAGCCTCGCGAATCTGATCTTCCAAAGTAGGAGAGACTTGAAGGTTGGCCAGAAATCCTTGAGGAACAACTTGCAGATTGAGTTTGCGGAAAGCTTCACAAAGCTCGGGTTGGTAAGGCTTGAGAATCAGACTGTTGCAGTAAGCCTTCCTGCTCAATGTGTCAGCAATTACATTGGCCTTGCCTGAAGTATATTCGATACTCGGATTATACTCTTGAATCATTTCGACCCAACGAGTCTTCCTGAGGTTGAGATTAGGCTGAGTGAAGATGTACTTGAGACTCTTGTGGTCAATGAAGATGTCCACTTTTCTTCCCAATAAGAGATGTCTCCAAGTCAAAAGAGCATGAACAACTGCCGCCAACTCGAGGTCATGAGTGGGGTAGTTCTTCTTGTTGGGCTTCAACTGGCAAGAAGTATAAGCCACAACTTTCTTCTCTTGCATCAACACTGCACCAAGACCTTGAAGAGAGGCATCACAGAAGACCTTGAACGGTTTGGATTCATCAGGAGGAGTCAGAACTGGAGCAGTGACTAATTTCTCTTTCAGGGTGTTGAAAGCAATGTCACATTCAGGAGACCAAACGTACTTCACGTGCTTCTGGAGAAGTTTGGAAAGAGGCTTCGCGATCTTAGAGAAGTTCTCAACGAACCTTCGACAATAGCTTGCGAGACCAAGGAAGCTGCGGAGTTGCTTCACGTTCTGAGGTGGTTTCCAATTCACAATTGCAGACACCTCCTCAGGATTCACCGCTATGCCCTTGATAGAGATGATATGTCCAAGATAGAGAACCTCATCGAGCCAAAACTCGCACTTTGAGAACTTGGCATAGAACTGATGTTCTCTGAGCTTATCCAGCACCAAACGCAAGTGCTTGGCATGATCTTCCTTGTTCTTGGAAAAGACCAAAATGTCATCGAGGTAGACCAAGACGAAGTCATTTGTGTAGGGGCGTTACAATCTTGATCTCTAGCCTTCCTCAAGTTGCTTTTCACTCAAATCATCTTTCTACCAAATCAAATCCTATGAGAGAGAGAGAGTTTTGAGTGTTGAGGAGACTATCACTTGAAGCACGAGAGCAAGGAGTTCATCATCAGCACACCATCTATTACCTTTTGGAGAGTGGTGTCTCCTAGATTGGTTAGGTGTCACTTGTGAGCCTCCGTCAAGATTGCGGAGTTGAACCAAGAAGTTTGTAAGGGCAAGGAGATCGCCTACTTCGTGAAGATCTACCTGAGTGAGGCAAGTCCTTCATGGGCGACGGCCATGGTGGGATAGACAAGGTTGCTTCTTCGTGGACCCTTCGTGGGTGGAGCCCTCCATGGACTCCCGCAACCGTTACCCTTCGTGGGTTGAAGTCTCCATCAACATGGATGTACGATAGCACCACCTATCGGAACCACGCCAAAAATCTCCGTGTCTCAAATTGCGTTTGCACACTCCAACCCCATCCCTTTACATTCTTGCAACTTGCATGATTTACATTCCACTGCTTATATACTCTTGTCATGCTTGCTTGATATGTATTGTGAATGCTCAAACTTGTGCCGAAACTCCACTTCAACTTGAAGAAATTAAAAACTGCAACTTTTCTTGCTAAGAGACTATTCACCCCCTCTAGACACCTCTTCTCGATCCTACAAATACTGCATCTAAATTTTATTCTTTTAATTTCTAGTTAGTTAGCTGTAGCCTGGGGTGGAAATGGAGCGTTACTAGTACATACAGTAGTGGTAGCGTAGGTGGAAAATGGAGCGCTACTAGTACTTAGGATAGTAGTAGCGTAGGTGGAAAATGGAGCGCTACTAGTACTTAGATAGCTGTAGCGCATGGTAAAAGATGCGCTACTGCTAAAATTTAGCTGTAGCGTCATAGCAGTAGCGCGAGAACCCATGCTACTGGTATGTAAAAAACCCTACTCTATTGGTAGTGTTTTCTCTAGTAGTGTTATCTGTTTGGCTTGCCGGAGATCGTAGTGTTGGTTCATCTTTCCAGCTCCCTTTAGAGACCAAGTTCTCGGTAGGAACCTACAGATGGAAATGATGCAAAATGCGATCTTATCTATATGCAATGCTCATGAAATGCTTATGCATGCAACTTCTCGGCGGCCCCGAGCACTTCGTTTATTTTTCTGCTGCTCGGGGTCTGCGCCTAGCTTTGTATAAGGGGTTACATGCAGCTGAGGCAAGGCCTGTACAAAAGGGTGGCTGCTAGGCAGGGCCCGACAGCCATGCCTTATGAGTAGAACTTGCGGAGATGCTCAATATTCCATGAGTTTTGCAATTGAATGCCATCTCCGGTCTCCAGACGGACTGCGCCAGGTCTAGTAACTCATACTACCCTGTAAGGACCTTCCCACTTTAGTGTCAACTTGATTGCACCCTTGGCAGACTGAGCGCGCCTGAGGACAAGGTCGCCTTCCTCAAAACACCGTGCATGAACCCTGTGGCTGTGATATCGACACAGGGCTTGCTGGTAGCATGCAACACGCGTAGCAGCCTAGAGACGGTTCTCCTCAAGTAGCACAACATCGTCACACCGGTGCTGATCTTACGCTACTTCATCGTAGGCAAGCACTCGAGGCGACCCGTAAATGAGTTCCATGGGGATAACTACTTCTGCACCATAGACTAGGGAGAAGGGAGACTGCCTGGTAGCATGATTTGGTGTCGTTCTGAGGGACCAGAGGACAACCGGCAGCTCATCGATCCACCACGTGATGTGCTTCTACAACATATCAAATGTTCTTGTCTTGAGTCCTTGCAGCACTTCAGCGTTCGCCCTCTCAGCTTGTCCATTGCTTCTAGGATGTGCAATAGAGGCAAATGAGATCTTTCTTCCGAGGGCATGGACATATTGCATGAAGACGCGGCTCATCAACTAGGTTCCATTGCTGGTAATGATCCTTGTAGGAACTCTGAAGCGACACACCAATTATTTCAAGAACTTGATAGCCGACTGAGCAGTCACCTTTCTCACAGTAGCTACTTCCAGCCACTTTGTAAACTTGTCGATAGCAACAAACAAGAATTCAAAGCCACCGGCAGCTCGGGGGAAAGGGCCGAGGATATTGAGCCCCCAGATCGAAAACGGCCATGACAAAGGGATTGTCTCAAGAGCTTGTGCAGGCAGGTGGATATTCCTGGAATGGAACTGACAAGCTTCACACTTAGTGACGAGCTCGACCGCATCTTGTAGGGTTGTGGGCCAGTAGAATCCTTGTCAAAATGCTTTCCTAACTAATGCCTTTGATCCATTGGGGGAGCCGCACATGCCTTTGTGTTTCTCTGCCAACAGTTCCTTTCCTTCTTCCCGGCAGATGCACTTCAATTTCACACCGTTGGGCCTCCTTCTGTATAGAGTGTCATTGACAAATATATACATACTAGCCCTCCGGGCTACTCTTTCAGCTTCATCTTGCTCATCGGGAAGTTTGGAGGAAATGGACTATGTGCCTTGCCCAAGTTAGAGCCTGGGGCTCAGGAACAAGGACTAGCGGCCCCTCCTCAACTGAGGGAGCACGTTCCTTGTTCGCGGGGACCATTGGCCCGGCTGGAGGGTGTGGTACGACAAGTGATGGGGAGTTGTTTCCGGCAGGGTCCCTGTCAGGAGCCCCGAGAGGCTCTACCGGGAGAGGCTTATCGGAGTCCAACTTCATCCTCTTTTTGGCCATTGTTTCCAGGGATACGGAGGGCTGAGTAAGATGGTGAATAAAAGTTCCTGGTTCCACAGGAAGTTTTTGTGCAGCACACTTTGACAGATTATCAACTATGTTGTTTTCAACACGGGGTACATGCTCCATTTGTAATCCGTTAAAGCGCTCCTCCAATCACCTCACTTCCTCAATGTATGCCTCCATCAATGGACTTTGGTAATCCTTGTTGACCTGTCTTAGCACAAGTTTTGAATCTCCTCGAATGATCAACTTCTTCATTCCCCATTCGGCGGCAATCTTGAGCCCGACAAGGAGCCCTTCATACTCAGTTGTATTGTTGGTTGCCTCTTCCCGGGCAAAGTGCATCTGGACGACGTACTTCAAGTGCTCCCCAGTGGGAGCAACAAGAAGCACGCCAGCCCCTGCACCAGGGAGAAAGCACCATCAAAATACATGATCCATTCTTGGGGCGCTTCCTTGCTGGGGATAACCGTTTCCAGCACTTCTTCTTCAGGGGTTGGCGTCCATTCTGCAATAAACCCTGCCAATGCCCTGCTCTGAATTGTTGATATGCTCTCAAACTTTAGATCAAAGCTGGATAACTCCAAAGCCCACTCCACTATTCTGACGGTAGCCTCAAGGTTTCGGAGTATCCTTTGAAGCGGAAAGCGAGTGGCAACCGTAATCTCATGGGCTTGGAGGTAGTGGTGTAGTTTCCTTGAGGCCATGATGAGGCCAAAAATCATTTTTTGCACGCCACAGTACCTGAACCTAGCCCCTGTAACAAGGAGCTAACGAAGTACACTGGGCGTTGCGCCTCCTGGGTACCCGTTGACCTTGTACGCTCAAGCCGAGGGCTTCGGAGGGAGGAGCGACGAACGCCACCGCCTGCGCTAGGGCCATGGTCGCCGCACCATGGTGACGCACGCCATCGCCCCAGGGGTCCATGCCGCGGACTCCTCGCGCGAGTTCGTGCTGTGGGCGGTAATGCCTCCGAGCACTTGGATTCGCTTCTCGCAGTTCTTCGCCGCCGAGATGCCGCCGAGAAGTCCCCTTGAGCTTTGGCTGCAGCACGCCGACTGTGACACCCCTGCAACTAGAACAGAGGTTGAAGCCGTCTCCTCTGGAAAGATCTTCATGACACCCGGCTGGGGCGAGGTCGCCCGGGTCTGCCGCGTGGAAGGCGCCCTCGCCATCCACTTTGAGTACAACGGCGCCTCCATGCTATTCTTCAAGGTCTTCGACGAAGAAGGCCGCCGCTTGGGGTGCTGCCCTGAAGGGGGTCGCCAGGACAGCGCAACGGCTGGCGTCAGGCCTGCCGCTGGCCTTGCCCGCAGCACCTCCAGCGACAGCGGCGACTCCTGGTGGTCCAGCGACTCTCCCGAGCTTGTTGAGTCCCCGGAGACAAGCAAAGATAGCTACGTTCCCCCGAGCTCTCGCCGTGCTCGGAGTAAGGCCACAGCGTCCGGCTGCCGCCGTCGATGATTTGGATGGGGTTGGCGCCGACCTTCGGAGGCCCACTGTTGATGATGACATTGGTGCCATTCGGCGCGCGTAGATAGAGCTCCTAGGAACTCCTTTATTTGGTTTCCTGCGAGGAATTAGAACAGACCCCGTGGGGGTGTGTAAAGGATCTGTAATGTCTTTTGTTGAAATTATCCTTTTCATGATGATTTGCGAGCACATGTCCTGTTGAGGCTTTGTTTCCCCTTTCAAATCCCATGGCAGCTTGGTGCTCTATGCTGATAGGTCCCGGTCCCCAGGCAGGCTGCAGCCGTCGCTGGTATGCCAGGTCGGGATGCCATGGTCAAGGCCAGGAGGTGAGCGGCCCGAGGTCCAGTAAGAGCTCCTGAGGCGCGATGCTCAAGAGGACCCCTTTAGCGCGCAAGAAGCTTCCTGAGGATGAGAAAGGGAGGCGACGTTGCCGCAGTAGGGCAGCGAGAGGTGAGGGTCTTATGCCGTAGTGCTGGATTGATCCAGGCGCGAGACTTATTTGGGCAATTTGGAGCTGGTTCCTCGTGTTCCGCCAAATTTGGGTGTCGTCCACTGTTGGGTAGCTAGGTTGGGCCCATGCGAGCCTCTTCCTCTTCTCCGTGCTCTCCTGACTGCTTTGCATCCTCAGGTCTCGGCCCTCGAGCGAGCTCAGCCACCGCTGGTATGCCAGGTCGTGATGCCGTGGCCAAGGCCAGGGGTGAAGGCTAGAGAGCCAGTAAGAGCTCCTGAGTCACGATGCTCAGGAGCCTCCCTTTTACTACGCAAGCGAATTGCATGGGAGAAGAGAGAGAGAGAGTCCGCGGTACCACCCGCTATAGTCCTCAGGAAGTTCTTGCAGGTTAGCACGAGGATGGGCACAAATCACCATGGTGATTGCTGGTCCATCACTGGCACGCGGGAGGGGACTCCCTACTGCGGAGAGCCCCTGGGGCGTGTACAAGCCCGCCCTGACACGTGGCTGGCATATCAGGGCTAGACAAGGTGTGTCTGGGCACTCGTGAGACAACATGGGACTCACGAGGCCCTACATCAAGGCGGGTTGCGCCTGGTCTTGGTTCTTGATAGCTGTGGTGTTCCTGCGAGATGGTTAGACAACCTGCACCGAATGAATTTCCCCAGGCTATCACACGAGAAGGCCAAGCACCAATGACCCCAGGAGGTGACGTGAACGGGGTCGGGCCGCCAGACGGAGCTCAACCGTTGGATTTATCAACGCTGCAGGGACGGGCCCAAGCATAGATGCCGTGCCTAGCCTTCTTATGTGAAGGATCCTGAAGAAAGACGATCGACGCGCGGCTCCCATGGTGGGTAACAGTCAAGCAAGTGTTATCAATAGATAGTTTACGCATGAAAAGCAATTAGCTTAGGTAAATGAGAGAACGATACATGCCACCGGGTCGGACCCGAGCGGCCTGGGGATAATGCAGCCTGAGGGGCGCCCCCAGCAGGTTGAACTAAAGATGCAAGTGGATACATGCCGCAGGGACAGACCCACACGACCTGGGAAGGATGCAGCCCAGGGGGCGCTCCCAGCTAAATAAACTTGGAAACTATCACCTGGTTTGGTTACCGAAGGAGTGTTGGGGTAGCTGAAGACGAGTAACGAACAAGCCGCTCCTCATGAGCCGTCGGGACCTAGAGCCTCGGGAGGCTTTGGAGGCTCAGGTGGCCTCCTAAGGACCATCTCCATCTCCACCAGGACTGCGTGATGCCTAGCCTCCTGACCTGCCAGGATGATCCACAGGTTGCGCTGGAAGGCGGCTACTACGCTCGGCAGGCCGTACGGCATGTGAACGTAGCTGTGAGGTGGACCCTCACACCATCTGGCACGCGAAGGCCAAAAGCGCTCCTGAGATGCGGCCCTGTTGAGCCCTGGGATGTTGATGCAGACGCGCAGCTCTCCACCCTCGCCTGGGTGGGGGGCAGCGCCAGGTGGGCGGTGGTCAGCGCGTGTTGCTCTTGCTTCGTGAAGCTCCTGAGATGCCTTGGTGATGAACTCCTAAGCGTCGGGCGCTCCTCGCCCGGTGTCCTCCTGAGGGAAACGTGCCGTGAAGCACGCCTCCACGTGGTGCCCGAGCACCTCCCTCGTGATGTTGGAGAGGTCCGAGGCCCTCCAGAAGAGAGCCCCTGAGCCCTGCCCGAGGAGGGTGCCGGGCGCGCCTCCCTATGCAAGGGAGGGAGGCGCCCCAGGCGCTGGTGCAGATCTTGAAGTGGCACCGCTGGAGGTGCCGCTCCCTTGAGGCCCAGTGCGGAGTAGTTTCTTCTTGTTCTTGGCATTGGCCTCAGGAGGGTACTGTGCACCCGCGCTGTCAGGGTCTTTGATTGTTGTAGCTTGAAAGGCGCGCTCAAGGGAGCACACCGCGTCTCTTTCTTCGCAAGGGACTGTGATGATTCCACCACTTCCCGGCATCTTGAGGATGTTGTACCCATGGTGGGTGACTGCCATGAATTTGGCCAGCACTTGATACCCGAGGATGGCATTGTACGGCAGGCGGATGTGGGCGACATCAAAGTCGATGAGCTCGGTGTGGTAGTTGTCGCGCTGACCGAAGGTGACAGGGAGGCGAACTTGCCCTATCGGGGTGGTGGAGCCGTATGTCACTCCTAAGAAAGGCTTGGTGGGCTGGAGCTGGTCGTATGGCACTTGAAGGCTGTCGAACGTCTCGACGGACAGGACACTGAGCCCTGCGCCGCCATCGATGAGGGTCTTGGTGACTTAGACATTGCTGATGATGGGTGAACAGAGCATCGGGAGGACGCCAGTGGTTGCCACGCACTTGAGCTGGTCTACTGAGCTAATGTTGATGGCGTACTTGGACCACCTGAGCGGGCGCGTAGCCTCGAGCTTGGGAAGGGCTGCATTCACTTCACGAGATAACTACTTGAAGATGCGCTGGGAGGCTGGGGCCTGAGTGCCACCCAAGATGCAGGCGATGGTGCGCGGCTCCTGGAAGCCCCCAGCCCCTTCGTCCTCTTGATGTTCGTTGTTCCTCCTTGGCGGCGGCAGTGGAGGGAGACCAGGGTTGCCCTAAGGACGGTCCTTAAGAGGCTGGTCCCTCTAGGCACCCTCATGAGGCTGGTCCTGCCAACGATCCCCGCGAGGCTAGTCGTGCCACTCCTGGCGAGGACCGCGGTCGTCCAAACATCCTCCACCTCCTCGGCCGTAGCCCCGGTCGTTGCGCTCGGGGCGTCGACCGAAGCGTCCGTATCGAATGGCCCTGAGCTTTCGACAATCGTTGGTGTTGTGCGCGCGCATGTTGTGGAAGGCGCAGAATGTACAACTGCTCTTGGACGACTCGGGAAGATCTCAGTCGCGCTTGGTGTCCGGTTCTGCTGCGAGTACGACCACTCCTTTGCACTTCACGTCCTTGACCTTGGCCTTCTTCTCCTCTGGATACACAGCAGGGAGTTCGAGGAGGGAGAGACACCCCTCCTCAGCTCTTGCACACTTGGTTGCTATGTTGAATAGCTCCAAAGTCATGCACAACTCCTCATGGGTGGCGAGCTCCTGCTTCGTCTTGATGTCATGTACGCTGTCGGAAAATGCTGAGATGACAGCCTCGTCCGTCACCTTGGGGATCTTGATACACGCACTGTTGAAGTGCTTGATGTACTTCTACAGGGTTTCTCCTGGTTGCTTCTTGATGCGGCGCAGGTCACCCGGGACCGGGGGCGGTCGCGAGTGCCCTGGAAGTTCGCGATGAAGTGGTTGCAAATCTCATCCCAGGAGGAAATCGAGCGTGGGGGCAGGCTTAAGAGCGCGGGCGCCGTCCTTGAGAGCCATGGGAAGCCAGTTCGCCATGACCTTTTCGTCGCCGTTGGCCGCCTCGATGCTCAGCTCGTAGAGCTGCAAGAACTCTGCAGGGTCGGGGTGCCGTTGTAGCGAGGAGGCAGATCTGACTTGAAGTTGCCCGGCCAGACGATGCTACGAAGCTCAGGAGTGAAGGTGCGGCAGCCTACCGTGGCCACCCGGGCCCGTCGTGGAGGCGGAGCTTGACCTTGGCAGCCCTACGCTGCCATGGCAAGTGGCACATGGCCCTACCGCAGCAAGCGATCTTGATGTGGTGGTGATGGAAGCGGTGGAGCGTTTTCTTGCAGATGGGGAACCTCCTGGCAACTTATTTCTTCGTGCGCGGGCACACGGCATGGTGTATCACGCCGCTGGGCCGCGCATCTTGGAGCGAGGACGCCGTCTTGACATTGGGGAGGCTGAGGTGCTCCATGAGCCGCGCGCCTCGGCGTGAGGGCGCCATCTTGGTGCTGAGGGGGTAGAGGCGCTCCGTGAGCCACATCGCCTGCAGCCGGGGGTGGGCGAGCCAGCAAGAGGGATGGAGCAGGAGAGCCCCTGCGGCACTGACGCGCTCGGCGATGCGGTCAACCAGTCCTCGTAGAGGTCGTCGACTGGGCGGTAGCGCAGGAGCTCGCGTGCCATGAGCAGCGCGGCCTGCGCGTCCGTGGGGGCGCGTCGAGCGTGAGATGATGAGACGCCGAAGTCAGCGACGGGGTGGTGGTGCGACCGTCTCGCCGAACATAGGGGTGCAGTGAAGAGGCTTGCTGCTCGTTTGCCGCCGGGCCGGTGGCGGCGTTGGCGGCAGGTGACGGAGAATGATGGGGAGGTCCACTGGCAGGGGCTGCCTGAGCGACACGGGTGGTGAGAGTGGCCCGGCGCTCAGCGTGGGCCGACCTGCGAGCGTCGGCCATGAACTTGGTGGAGTGGCGAAGCACGGATGGAGTGGCGAAGCACGGATCGACGAAGAGGAAAGCTTAAGCGCACCCCTACCTGGTGCGCTAAATGTCGGATTTCGGGTTCCGGCAAAACCCTTGAGGTTCGAACACTGGGTTGCACACAAAGATCTATCCCCCTCTCTAGCTCGTACACTCCCAAATCTCACAGCCTAGCTCCACGAACCCAAAGAACAAGAGACACAAGATTTATACTGGTTCGGGCCACCGTTGTGGTGTAATACCCTACTCCAGTGTGGTGTGGTGGATTGCCTCTTGGGCTGAGGATGAATAGTTACAAGGGAAGAACAGCCTCGCGAGGTGAGGTGTTCTTGTGCTTGGTGAGTTGATGCTCTCTCTCTCTCTGATTCGTTGATCTGTCCCCTCGTCCTTTTGCTACGATGGTGGCTAGTCCTATTTATAGAGGCCCTGGTCCTCTTCCCAAATATTGAGCGGGAAGGGATCCCACAACGGCCAAATTCGAAGGAAGACAACTAGTACAAGCTATCCTGATAAAAGTAGTCTTCTCCTGCCAAAAGGCTCTGGTGGTGACGCCGTCTTGGGATCCACAGTGACCTCCATCCTGTTGTCCTACTGGTCTTGGTCTTGTTGCACTGATATGGAAACCTTTTCCTGATGCCTCAGGAATCCTCGCCTGCACTTTCCCCTTTAGCACCAAAGAGGAAACTGGGATGCTACGCGCTGGCGCCCGCTTGGCTCCAGTCGTCATGGCTTGCCTCATAGAAACCTCGCGAGGTGTCCCTTTCTCTGCCCCTCACGAGCCAGCCTGGTGAGGCCGCCCCTGAGGAGGTCTTGCATTGTCTGCCTCGCGAGGCTTGGCCCCTCGCAAGGGTCTTGAGTGTCTGCTGGTAAAGATGGGCCATACAGGGCCGCTGCTGGAGCCACGCTGCGGGCCGCAGGCAGGCAACTCTGGGGACTCCCATTCCCAGAACGCCGATAGATGCATTCGTTCATTGCTTGTTGCTCTTGATGCAAAGCTCGTTGTGCACCAAATAGGTGGATCTTTGTGACGTAGGAGGACATGTCGTCGTCTTGCTCGATGAAGTGTGGGTTGGTAGAAGTACTTGGCCTATCCATCATTCCAAGCAAATATGTGAGTGGGAGAAAGAGAAGAACTTATACCAAATGTACCTTGACCGATGTTGAAGATGGATCAATGATCACTCAAGTGTGGAACAAGGAAATAGCACAATTAGTACCAATTATTGTCGGTTCTCACACCTACACAAGTAAAAGCTTATGGTGGAGCTAGGTTAGGATGATGGCACAAAATTTGATGCAATTGTTAGTGAGCTTCAATAATGTTGGAAAAGATTCACAAATTTGTAAATGCAACAAGTAGACCAATAGAAAGACATGGTACATTGGAACTCACACACGGAGAGATAAAATGGGGTCGTGGAACCAAGGAATGAGCCAAAATGTGGAATCTATGAAAATGCTCTTGTTGCAAAACACTAGAGAGGCGCTAGCACGATTGCACAATAGGCGGATACGAAGACTTGTACACAACCTACTAAGCAAAAATGCAACGACTTCTATTCCAAGTATGCTCTATGTATGGTATCCCGATGATATGATCCAAGATGATCTAGTATGACAATCTTAATGTAATATGATGCTATGGTTGTTGCTTAAAAGCTCTTTGCTTATCTTTCTCTTTAGCTTAAAAGCTTGTTTGGCTCTTTCTCTTTTGAGCTCTTTATCATGCAAAACTTCACGAAGCAAGATAGCAATTGTGTATGCGATGACAACTTTGACACAAAAGATGATACCAAGATATGCACCACGATGACATGGTATGTATGCTATGGGAAGTATGACCACTAATGTTCACAAGTGACGTTGCCAGCAATACTCAAAGGCCAGTCTCGATGGGTAAGATACGCAAAATTGGGCTATGGTGGTTATCAATGTAATGTCAAGAGTGTATAATGATGGGATATCACGATCCCAAGATGAGGTTATCGTTCTTGCTTACGGTATGGTGTCAAAATGGTAGAGTGGTTGTTGTCGATGAAGAATTCATGAAGAAGATGAGCAGCAGTGATATTGATGTCGAACCATCCGTAACTAGTTGAAACATGTTAGGAAACGGGAACCACAACTGAATTTCTCAAAGCAAAATATGTCAAAATTGTGTCGGAGTGTGAAACGAGTAAGCAATGGTGGTTGTGGAAAAGCGATTGTGGTAAAGGGGTGTGTATCGGAAGTGGAGGTGGAGAGGTGGTGGTGGCCGAACTAAACTTTTTCGGTTTTGTCAGGGAATGTTGGACATCCAGTGGATGTCGGACGACCGGTGACTGGCGGACGTCCCGTGCCTGGGCGACTTTAGGCACGGGATGAACAACTAGGGTTCGAGGTGGAGGTGGCAAAATTGGTGAAATCCGAGCGATTTTGTGGATGAGAAGTTATGGGGATGATGGGGGAAAAGCTAGATCCACTCATGGCAAAGAAAATCCATGGATCAAATCCAACAAAACTTCATCACACCAACAAATCACAAAAAAATTTGGGGCTATTTTTGGTGGGGATTTTCGAAATTGGGGAAGAACACAACAAAATCAAGCTAGAAAACAAAGAGGAGAGGCTCTGAAATCATGATCAACCTGGCTCTGATACCAAGATGATGTAGGGTGGAACCCTATATGGCCGATCTTTCACGAAAGGAGCGGATCCCGCGATGGAAACGAAGAACACAAGGGGAAAACACGAACTGGAAAGAGAGAAAACACTCAAACCAACAAGATATGGTCACACATATGCTAGATCCGAGTACACATAGAGATCACACGGTTCAAATCCAAGAAGGGATGATACATAGGGTAATAGGTTCTTCTCCATGAGGAGGTCTTGAGGTCTTCCCGTTAGGGGTCTTGAAACCAAGTGGATATTCTCCGAAGAGGTGACGGTCCCTGGCGGTGGAGTAGATCGGGATGGATGAGCGAGGCTCTATCTCACATATGAGCTATCACAACGCTGACCCTAATTAGGAAGAGGAGGAGGTCTATTTATAGTATTATTGAAAATGGGGCAAAGTGAAGTATTACATGGGCCTTGGGCCCGAAACTGTGCGCAGACATGTTCCGGACGTCTGGTTGTCGGACACGGGTTCCGACAAAACCCTTAAGGTTTGTACACTGGGGTGTGTGCGAAAGATCTCCCCCCCATCGATCCGCGTCCTACTTAGCCTAGATCTCACGAACTAACTTGACAAACTCGCAACACAAAGGACACAAGATTTATACTAGTTCGGGCCACCGCTGTGGTGTAATACCCTACTCTAGTGTGGTGGTGGTGGATTGCCTCTTGGGCTGAGGATGAACAGCACAAGGTGAAGAACAGCCTCCTTAGGTTGAGGTGTTCTTGTGCTTGGTGCACTTGTGTGGCTGGGGATGACCTCGATCGTCTATCGTCATCTCTCCCTGCCTATGGTGGTGGCTAGTCCTATTTATAGAGGCCCTGGTCCTCTCCCCAAATATTGAGCGGGAAGGGAGCCAACAACGGGCAATTTGAAAGGGGACAGCCAGTACAAGCTATCCTGACAAAAGGTGGTCATCGCCTGCCAAAGGTTCTAGCGATGACGCCGTCCTGGGCTCCATGGTGACCTCCGTCTTGCTATCCTTCTGGTCTTGGTCTCGTTGCACCAATATGGAAACCTTTCATTGATGCCTCGATACTCCGCGCCTGCGCTTGCCCCCTTAGCACCAAGGAGGAAACAAGGACGCTGCATGCGCTGGCGCCCACCTGGTCTCGATCGTCATGGCTTACGTCACGAGAGCCTCGCGAGGTTTGCCCGACCTTGAACTCTCAACCCCTCATGAGCCAGCCTGGCGAGGCCGCTCCTGAGGAGGTCTTGTGTCGTCCGCCTCGCGAGGCTTGGCCCCTCGTGAGGGTCTTGATTCCTTGTTGATGAAGATGGGCCATACAGGCCTGCTTGTAAAGCCACGTCGTGGGCCGCAGGCGGGCAAGTCTGGGGACCCCCGTTCCCAAAACAACGACTGTAGCCCCCGGGCCCAAGGCGCGCTCGGGCTTGGCTTCGAGGCGAAGCCAAGGGTCAAGTGCGGAGCACGGTGGGCCCCAATAGCCTGCGGCCTCGGTCGACGCGTGGCGGTTGACTGGACGTGGGCATCTTCGCTTCCCCATGTTGCCTCGGCAACTACCCGACTGTCAAAAGGCTGGCGTAGACAATGTTCGCCTTCACTATTTCCTTTCGCCTTGCTGAAGAAGTTCGACGCCTTCACCCCCACGCCCTCTACCGGTGATGCAGGTGAAGGCGACGCTACCAAGGAGGGGGCACCTTTTGCAAGTGCCGGCGGTGTCCAGGGGTGATTTGCGGCTACTTTTCTGCTTTGTTACTGCAACATGTACCATGCCCCGTGGAGGCGTTAAACTTGCATTTGATATTGTGAGAACAATATGTATTGTAATATTTGCTTTGAGATTTTGCGATTTTCTTCCTATTTGCTTTGTGTTATGCGTCGGCAGAGCCCGGCCCCGCGCATACCTCATCCGCCGTTGGGCCGACCAGAAACCAGGACAGACCAAGGAGCGAGGGGCTACGTGACCAGTTAGGCTCCTGAGTCGCGATGGTCAGGAGTCCCCCTTGATGCGCAAACAACCTATAGGATGGATACGCGAGGATAGGTTAATGTTCTACATCGGCAGAGCCTGGCCCCGCGCATACCTCAACCGCCGTTGAGCCGACCGGAAACCAAGACGGACCAAGGAGTGAGGGGCTACGTGACCAGTTAGGCTCCTGAGTCGCGATGCTCAGGAGTCCCCTTGACATGCAAACATACTATGTACCTTTGCCCTCGCTGAGGCTCGGCTCGGGAGGGGCGTGCGACGACCAGGTCCGGGGGACCTAGTTCGGTGGCCTACGCTTGGGTGTGACCCAAGCGCATCCCCCGTGCCCATCCCCCTCACGCGGCTCTCCCGAGGGGAGGCATTGCAGTGAGGCCGGACACTGAGCTTTGGGGCTCCCTATGGTTGGTACGGTCATGGGGTCGCCCTCAGTTCTTTATCACCAATGCGGAGCATAGTGCTTCCGCTGGTGCACGGGCATAGCCGCTCCTCGGCAGTGTCGACGGCCAGCATGGAGCATGGTGCTTCCACTAGGGCGTCGGAAGGGGACTCCCTACTACGGAGAGCCCCGGGGCATGTACAGCCCCGCCCTGACACGTGGCTTGCACGGCAGGGCTAGACGAGGTGTATCTGGGCACTCGTGAGCCAGTGCGGGACTCACGAGGCCCTACCTCAAGGCAGCTTGCACCTGGTCTTGGTTCTTGTTTGCTGTCTTGGTCCCGCGAAATGGTTAGACAGCGTGAAGGGTCCTGAAGAAAGACGGTCGGTGTGCGGCTCTCACGGTGGGTGACAATCAAGCAGGCGATGGTCATAGATAGATTAAGCATGGAAAGCAACCTAGCTTAGGTAAGTGCAAGGAAGATGCATGCCACCGTGTACGGCTCGAGCGTCTTGGGGATGATGCAGCCCGAGGGGCGCCCCCAACAGGGTAAGCTAAAGACATAAAAGGAAAGATACATGCCACAGGGACGGACCCATGCGACCTGGGAATGATGCAGCCCTGGGGCGCTCCCAGCTGAATGAACTTGGGAAAATGTCACCTGGTTCTGTTGATGAAGGAGAGTTGGGGTAGCTGAAGGTGTGCGGCGAGAGGGCTGCTCCTCATGAGCCACCGGGGCCCTGAGCCTCGGGAGGCTCTGGGGGTCCAAGGGGTTCCGTGAGGACCGTCTTCATCTCTGTCAGCACATCGTGGTGCCTGTCCTCTTGAGCCGCTAGGATGCTCTGTAGGATGCGTTGGTAGGCGGCCGCCACGCTCGGCAGGCCAAAGGGCATGCGAACGTAGCTGTGAGGTGGGCCCTTGCAGCGTCCCACGCGCGAAGGCCAGAGAAGCTCTTGAGAGGCGGCCTGATTGAGCCCTGGGACATCGATGCAGACGCGCAGCCCGGCATCCTCGCCTGGATGGGGAGCTACGCCTGGTGAGCGGCGGCTGCCGCGCATGGCCCTCACGTCTTGCAGTTCCTGAGCGGTCTTGGTGATGAACTCCTGAGCAGTGGGCACTCCTTGCCCTGTGTTCTCCTGAGGGAAATGTGCCGCGAAGCACGCCTCCAAGTGGTGCCCAAGCGCCTCTCCCGTGACGCCGGCAAGGTCTGAGGCCCTCCCGAAGAGAGCCCCCAAGCCCTGCCCGAGAGGGGCACTAGGCACGCTTCCCTATGTGATGGAGGGAGGCGCCCCAGGCGCGGATGCCGATCCTGACGAGGCGCCGCTTGCTTGAGGCCCTGTGTCATGGAACTGCTTCTTCTTCTTGGGAGTGTCCTCAGGAGGGCGCTCGCCCTGACTGTCGGGGTCGTCGATTGCTGCAGCTTGGAAGGCACGCTCGAGGGAGCACACCGCATCTCTTTCTTTGCACGAGACTGTGATGATTACGCCGCTTCCCGGCATCTTGAGGACATTGTAGCCATTATGGGTCACCGCCATGAACTTGGCTAGGGTTGGATACCCGAGGATGGCGTTGTATGGCAGGTGGATGTAGGCGACATCGAAGTCGATGAGTTCAGTGTAGTTGTTGTTGCGTTATCCGAAGGTAACGGGGAGGCGGACCTGCCCGATCGGGGTAGTAGAGTCATCATTCACTCCTGAGAAAGGCTTGGTAGGCTGAAGCTGGTCATATGGTACTTGGAGGTTTCGAACGTGTCGACGGACAGGACATTGAACCCTGTGCCGCCGTCGATGAGGGTCTTGGTAACTTGCATGTTGCTGATGACTGGCGAACAGAGCATTGGGAGGACGCCCGCAGTGGCCGCGCACTTGAGCTGATCTGCCAAACTGAACGCGATGGGGCACCTGGACCATCTGAGTGGGCGTGTGGCCTCGAGCTTGCGGAGAACTGCATTAACTTCACGGGAAAATTATTTGAAGACACGCTGTGAGGCTGGGGCTTGAGCTCCGCCCAAGATGCAGGCGGTAGCGTGTGGCTCCTAGAAGCCTCCAACCCCCTCGTCTTGATGGTGGTCGTCGTTCCTTCTGGGTGGTGGCGGTAGTGGAGGAAGGACTACGTTGCCTTGAGGACGAGCCTCACGAGGCTGGTCTCTCCAGGCACCCTCGCGAGGCTGATCCTACCAGTGGTCCTCATGAGGCAGGTCATGCAACTCCTAGCGCGGGCCATGGTCGTCCCAGCGTCCGCCACCAAGTCCTCCTCAGCCGTAGCCCCGGTCGCTGCGCTTGGGGCGTCGACCGAAGCGTCCTTCTCGAATGGCTCCGAGCTCTTAACAGTCGCTGGTGTTGTGGGTATGCAGGTTGTGGAAGGCGCAGAACGGTCGACTGCCCTTGGATGACTCGGGCTGGTCTCTGCCACGCTTGGTGTCTAGCTCCACCGCGAGCACGACTGCTCCCCTGCCCTTCATATCCTTGGCCTTGGTCTTCTTCTCCTTTGGGTCTGCAGCAGGGAGCTCGAGGAGGGAGAGGCGCCCCTCCTCATCTCTTGCACACTTGGTCGCGATGTTGAACAGCTCCAGGGTCGTGCACATCTCTTCATGGATGGCGAGCTCCTCCTTCATCTTGACATCGCAGACACCGTCGGAGAACGCTGAGATGATGGCCTTGTCGGTCACCTTGGGGATCTTGATCCACGCGCTGTTGAAGCACTGAATGTACTTCTGCAGGATCTCTCCTGGTTTTTGATTGATGCGGCACAGGTCGCCCGCGACAGGGGGGTGGTCGCGAGTGCCTTGAAAGTTGGCGATGAAGCAGTTGCGCATTTCGTCCCAGGAGGAAATTGAGCCTCGAGGCAGGTTCAGGAGCGGGGGCCATCCTTGAGAGCAATGGGAAACTAGTTCACCATGACTTTCTCGTCGCCGTTAACCGCATAGATGCTCAGCTCGTAGAGCTGCAGGAACTCTGCGGGGTCGGGGGTGCCGTCGTAGAGAGGAGGCAGATCTGGCTTGAACTTGCCAGGCCAGGCGACGTTACGCAGCTCGGGGGTGAAGGCGCGGCAGCCGACCGTGGTCACTAGGGCCCGCCTTGGAGCTAGAGCTTGGCCTTGATGCCCGCGCGCCACTACGGCCAGCGGCGCGGGGCCTTGCTGCAGCAAACGATCCTAGCGCGGCAGAGCGAGGAGTGGCGGAGTGTTCACTTGCGGTCGAGGGACTTCTTGGCAGCTTATTTCTTCATGCGCGGGTGTCAGACACGGTGGGTCGTGCCGTGGAGCCGCGTGCCTCGGCGCTAGGGCGCCGTCTTGGGGCAGAGGTGGTGGAGGTTCTTCATGAGCTGCGTCGCCCGTGGCTGGCGGAGGGCGAGGCAGAGAGTGGGACGGCGCAGGGGAGCCCCCCGCGGCACGGACAAGTTCGACGATGCGGTCAAGCCATTCCTCGTAGAGGTCATTGACTGGGTGGTAGCGCAGGAGCTCATGCGCCATGTGAGGTGCGGCCTGTGCGTCCATGGCAACGCGACGAGCGTGAGACGATGAACCAGCGGGAGTTGGCGACGGGGTGGCAGTGCGGCCGTCCTACCGCACCGAGGGGTGCAACGAGGATGCTTGCTGCTCATTCCCCACCGGGCCGGTGGCGGCGTTGGCGGCAGGCGAGGGTAGCCCGCCGACAGGGGCTGTCTGAGCGGCACGGGTGGCGAGGGCAGCCCGACCTTCGGCACGGGCGCGTCGTGCGTCCGCCATGGAGACGATGAAGCGACGTGATGCGGAGTGATGGAAGGGAAGCTTTGGCGCACCCCTACCTGGTGCGCCAAATGTCGGATCATGGGTTCTGGCAAAACCCTTAAGGTTCGAACACTAGGGTGCACGTGAAGATCTCCCCCCTATCGATACGCATCGTACTTAGCCTAGATCTCACAAACTAACTCGACGAACTCGCAACACAAAGGACACACGATTTATACCAATTCGGGCCACCATTGTGGTGTAATACCCTACTCCAATGTGGTGGTGGTGGATTGCCTCTTGGGCTGAGGATGAATAGTACAAGGTGAAGAACAACCTCCTGAGGTTGAGGTGTTCTTGTGCTTGGTGCACTTGTGTGGATGGGGATGACCTTGATCATCTGTCGTCGTCTCTCCCTGCCTATGGTGGTGGCTAGTCCTATTTATAGAGGCCCTGGTCCACTCCCCAAATATCGAGCAGGAAGGGAGCCAAAATGGCCAATTTGAAAGGGGACAACTAGTACAAGCTATCCTGACGAAAGGTAGTCTTCTCTTGCCAAAGGTTCTAGCGATGCTGCCGTCCTGGGCTCCATGGTGACCTCCGTCTTGCCGTCCTTCTGGTCTTGGTCTCGTTGCACCAATATGGAAACCTTTCCTTGATGCCTCGGTATTCTACACCTGCGCTTGCCCCCTTAGCACCAAAGAGGAAACAAGGATGCTAAGCACTCGATCGTCATGGCTTACGTCACGAGAGCCTCGCGAGGTTTGCCCGACCTTGAACTCTCCGCCCCTCACGAGCCAGCCTGGCGAGGCCGCTCCCGAGGAGGTCTTGTGACATCCGCCTCACGAGGCTTGGCCCCTCACGAGGGTATTGATTCCTTGTTGATGAAGATGGGCCCTACATGCCTACCAGCAAAGCACGCCGTGGGCCGCAGGCAGGCAAGTCTGGGGACCCCCATTCCTAGAATGCCGACACCGGTGGCTCGTGGGTGTCCGGCCGTCCAGGAGTTGCCGGACTTCCGCTGACTTTGGCTCAGTTGAGGTGGCACCGGATTTTCGGAGATGGCCGATCGTCTGGTTGCTTTGGACATCCGCTGTTTTGGCTCAGGTGTGGTAGCGCCGGTCCTCCGGTCCTAGCCGGACATCCGCTCGGTGTAGCTTGCGTTGGCTGGGACCTGGGTAGGCTGGGGCTTCAGGTGTCGGACGTCTAGTCCCGACCAGTCGTCCGGTGGCTGTAGCTTTAGTGGGAGCTCTTCTTCTTGTCCTTCGTACTTTGTGCCCTCGCCGTCTTGTCCGTTGGATGTAGCTGCTCCATGGCCTTCCTCCAAGTGCCTGATTACACATACTGTTTCCGCTTGAGGTAGTAGCCATGACTCATGTATAGAAAGTGGTAGTTCGGAGAGGAGCAAGTTCACCTTATCTTCGATAGCCTTTGCTCGGGCTCTTGTCATTGGTACAAGTGGTGTCGTTGGGGACGTAGGTAGGTCCATGGGGATGACCTTGGGATGCTCCGCATCACCCGGGCTCCAACATGGGCGAGGCACATAGTCCACTTTCTCCAAACAGGAGAACTTCCCGATGACCAAGATGAGGCTAAAAGAGTAGCCCAAAGGGCCAGTATCTATCAGTTTGTCGATGACACTCTGTACAGAAGGAGGGCCAATGGTGTGAAATTGAAGTGCATCTGCCGGGAAGAAGGAAAGGAACTGCTCGCTGAGATACACAAAGGCATGTGTGGCTCCCACATTGGATCAAGGGCAATAGTTGGGAAAGCATTCTGGCAGGGATTCTATTGGCCCACGGCCCTCCAAGATGCGGTTGAGCTAGTCACCAAGTATGAAGCCTTCTAGTTCCATTCCAAAACATCCACTTGCCTGCACAAGCTATTCAGACAATCCCTTTGTCATGGCCGTTTTCGGTATGGGGGCTCGATATCCTCGGCCCTTTCCCCCGAGTTGTCAGGGGCTTTGAATTCTTGTTCATTGCTATCGACAAGTTTAATAAGTGGCCGGAAGTAGCTCCCGTGAGAAAGGTGACTGCTCAGTCAGCTATCAAGTTATTAAAGGAATTGGTGTGCCCTTTTGGAGTCCCGGCAAGGATCATTACCGACAACAGCACCCAGTTCACGAGCCGCGCCTTCATGCAATATGTTCATGCCCTCGGAAGCAAGATCTCATTTGCCTCTAATGCGCACCCCAGAAGCAATCGACAAGCTGAGAGGGCGAACGCTGAAGTGCTGCAAGGACTCAAAACAAGAACCTTTGGTACGCTGTAGAAGCACAGCAGGCGGTGGATCAGCAAGCTGCCATTAGTTCTCTGGTCCCTCAGAGCGACACCAAACCGAGCTACGGGGCAGACTCCCTTCTCCCTAGTCTATGGGGTAGAAGAAATTATCCCCACGGAACTCATTATGGGTCTCCTCAAGTGCTTGTCTACGATGAAGCAGAGAAAGATCAGCACCAGCGTGATGACGTTGTGCTACTCGAGGAGAATCATCTCCGGGCTGCTACGCGTGTTGCATGCTACCAGCAAGCCCTGCACCGCTATCACAGCCGTAGGGTTCATGCCCAGTGTTTTGAGGAAGGCGACCTTGTCCTTAGGCGTGTTCAGTCCGCCAAGGGTACAAACAAGTTGACACCGAAGTGGGAAGGCCCTTATCAGGTAGTTCGAGTCACCATACCTGGCGCAGTCCGTCTGGAGATTGGATATGGCATTTAATTGCAAAAATCATGGAATATTGAGCATCTCCACAAGTTCTACCCGTAAGGCACGACTGTCGGGCCCTGCTCGGTAGCCACCCTTTTGTACAAGCCTTGCCTTAGTTGCATGTAACCCCTTGTACAAAGCCAGGCGCAGAACCTGAGTGAATACAATAGTTCATCAATACATAGCATTCCAAGAAATAAACGAAGCGCTGGGGCCCCCCGACAAGTTGCATGCATGCATGAGCATTTCAAGAGCATTGCATAAGCATTTCATTAGCATTTTCTTATGCATATAGATAGGGTCGCATTTTGCATGATTCCCATCCGCATAAGGCTGCAGGTTCCTGCCGTGAGCTTGGCCTCTACCGGGAGTCGGGAAGATGAACCAACACTGCGGTCTCCGACAAGCCAAACATATAAGTTCTACCTCTTGTCCATAAGTGTTCTGTAAGCTGAAACTTGTGCATAAGAAAACCTCGCCGCTCTTTCAAACTTAGGTGCTCCCATCCTTGGACTCGAACGTTGGTTCGGCCAGGATGGCCGCAGTGGCCTTTGGTGAGAAGAGATTGGTGGCGGGACGATCCCTTTATTTATGCCCGGTAGGCTCAGTCCTCCAACAACAAAATGAAAGGATACCGGCAGGATAGCCCGCCGAGGAAGACTCATTTATTTGAATAAAGAGGTATTCCACCTCTGCGTGGACATATACATGCACGAGTTCCCGGCAAGGTTCATTCATTTCATTAATATGCTGATTATACAAGTGCAAACCTTACAGAACATAGACATGGACTCGAGAGATTACATTATTTGAACCAAAATTTGTCTAGTGCCTGCAGATTTAAGATTGAAAAAAGATAAGTTCCCCGTAAACTCCTCTCCATGTCCCTCTTGTCCAAAGTAGTGCGGTGGGAAGAGACAAATACAACCTGATAAGATCAAGAGTGGCAAGGCTAGAGGGAGGAAGATGGAAGGAGCACCTCAGCAACCCACCGGTCACTGCTTCCAGGACCAGCCAAGAGGCTCCAGCACAGGCACCGGAAACCTGGTGACCGAGCCAACAAGCGGAAACAACCCGAGGCTGAATATAGCGCATAAGATGCGATTCTATCCCAATCACGAGATGAACTCATGATTGGGGGACAACCGCATTTGGAGCGCATAGCAAGGTGGAAATCATTACAACATACCATATACTGAATAAATGAGAATACAAGATAAAGGCTTACACTCACCACAAGCTACAACATGAATACAATAGTTCATCAATACATAGCAATCCTAATACAGAAGAGTAGGATCCGACTACGGATGAAATCAAATGAAAAAGAAGACCGACATCCACCCTACTAATCCCAGGCTCCTGACCCGAAACCTATCCCTTGATCGAAGAAGAACTCCAAAAGCAATCAAGCATCACTCTCATGTCGGGTCATCGCATTACCTATACCAGCAACTGTTGTTGTAGTAATCTGTGAGCCACAAGGACTCAGCATTCCCATTACCAAGGGTATCTAGACTAGCAAAGCTTAATGGGTAGTAAAGGGTAAGTGGTGAGGTCGCAGCAAGTGGATAAGGAATGTGTAGTGGCTAACTTACGAGTACAAGAATAAGATGAGAAACTACGCAATGATCGCAAACTATTAATGATCAAGAAGTGATCTTGAACTACTTACGTTCAAACATAACCCAATTGTGTTCTCTTCTCGAACTCACCTGAAAAGATACAGTCATGGTTACACACGCGGTTGGTGTATTTTAATTGAGTTTAGTTCGAGTCCACTACAACCGGATATTAACAAATTCCCATCTGCCACATAATCGTGGGCACGACTCTCTAACGTTTAAACCCTGCAGGGGTGTCCCAGCTTAGCCCATGAAAAGCTCACGATCTGCGGAGACAAACCTCCATTGCGGGACCCTCCGATCAGACTCGGAATCCTGGCGCACAAGACATATTGACAATGGTAAAACAAGTTCAGCAAGACCTCCCAACGTGCCGACTCCCTGATAGTAGCCGCGCGTATCTAGTCTCAGGCCACGATGGATGAGCTACGCGTACATGTGCCAAAATAACCCAGGTTGCCCCGGGGCGGCCCCGCATAGTGCTCTAGTTTGGACCAACACAAATGAGGAGCATTGGCCCGGGGGTTGATTAAGAATTCTCGGATGCTAGCCGGTCCCTATGCAAGTTTTAGTTGTTATTAGGCAAATGGTAAACCAAAGTTGGGCCTTTCTAGAAGAGTTCTATTCAAAGCAAACTGTCAAGAGGGGCCCATAAACCCTCACTGTGTTAGGGACACAAAATCAAGGAACATAACATCGGTACGATAGAAACTAGGGTGGCAAGAGTGGAACAAAACACCAGGCGAAAGGCCGAGCCTTCCACCCTTTACCAAGTATATGGATGCATTAGTTACATAAGATATATTGTGATATCCAAAGATATCCATGACATCCATGTTCCAACATGGAACAATCCGCAACTTCACCTGCAACTAGCAACACTATAAGAGGGGATGAGCAAAGTGGTAACATAGCCAAACAACGGTTTGCTAGGATGGTGGAAAAGGTTAGAGGCTATCATGGCAATTTGGGAGGCTTGATAAGCAAGTGGTAGGTAGCGCGACATAGCGATAGCATCGAGACAACTAGCATAGCAATGATAGTAGTGAGATCCAAGGTGACGGTCATCTTGCCTGAAATCCCACTAGGAAGAAGACCGAATCCATGAAGTAGACGAACGGGCAGAGTCAAACGGATCCTCACAGTCACAATGTAACCGGAACTATTAAGGAGAAGCACAACCGGAAAGAAGCAAACATCATGTCAAACAACCATCACATAAACATGGCATGATGCACAATCAAGTATGATGCATGTCCGATTTAATAGGTCATGGCATGGCAAAGTGCAACAAACTATACTACAAATTAAGTGGAGCTCAATATGCAACGAGTTGCATATTGACGAAACACCACATTCAAATATTTAGTTCACTCCCGGTTAGGTACTCAACAATATTAAATGTTGGTTAACATGGCAAGAGGCGAGGCAAAATAAAACTATCTATCTAGGCAAGTTTAAATGAGGCCGGAAACAACAAACAACAATTCCGGAAAATCCCCATATGTCCATTAGCAATTATAAAACAAACAACAATTTTAAACATTTTAAATTTTGTTATCATGATGAGGATGACATATACAAGTCTTATGAAATTTTATGAAAATGTTGACATTTAATATGATAGGGAGCATTTGTCACCATGGCGAAAAGAATGGGGTGCCACAACAACAACAACGAAAATGATGCCACGGCAACATTCCGGTTCTGGTAGCTGATGGAGATACCGATGCAAAGTGTGCAGAAGTGCGAAACATGCAAAATATGGTGGGGTGATCCCGGTTACCGGGTTCCCACGGGTCGACGGCATGGAAAATGAAGACAAACATGAAAGAGTCAATCCGGTCACGGTGCAAACACGGGCATCTCATACATCACACATGCATTCGTTCTCGGAAGGACGACTCGATGGTTATACCTTTGAAGCGTGCATTTTTCAGAGAGGGTCGAGTTCGTTGAGGGAAGTAGGGGTACGCGGCGACGGTGGTACACGTCTAGAAGAGGGACTTGATGCATCTGATGTTTCTGGGGGCGACGCTAGTGGAACTTGGTGTTTGTGCTACATGGGTCTTCAGCGACTGTAGATGTACGTGACAAAGGTAGTGGTACTATGCATCGATTGTCGTGGTACTTGGGGTCTTCGAACTTGCCGATCTTGACAACTCAAAGGGGTACTTGGTGTCTTGCGGTTACATATCCAGGGTCGTCATGTATTCGTTCTCGGCGAATGGAGTCGAGCATGGTTACGAACGTCGGGGTACTTGGCAGGTTCCAATGTAGCAACAGAATGGTCCATGGGGCAGGGTTCTCCAAGGATCATCGCAGCACTTGGTGTGCCACTCTCTGAAGGTGACCAGTGAGGATCGGGCGATGGCTTTCGGAGGAAGCAGTAGGTGGCAACCAAACGAGCAAGGGCACAAGAGGTGAAGGAGTCAGCCTGCTACTGGGGACAGCCTCGTCCATGGCGAGGTGGGGGATCGAACGATGGTGGAGATTAGTGCAAGGCGGGTGTAGAGGTAAAGCAGACGTCGAGGCAGGGGCGACATGGGAGTAAGCAGGGGCGCCGGACTTCAACAATAGCTGCTGGAGGCTGGGAGCTCTACGGCGGCGGTCATGGCATGCGGGCGTGACAGCGAGGCAAGGGAGCTCAGGGCGGCTGCGTGCCTTCGCGAGCAATGAATGGGTGCAGGCGCGCATGGAGAGGCTCGAGGTCGAGCTCCTGGTGCTCGACAAAGACGGTGCAAAGGAAGAGGAACCCGGCAGGGGAGCTGACGAAGGAGGGTGGAGGAGGTCGCAGAGGGCTTGCCGACGAGAAGGCTGGGAGGTGCGGTGCTGTTGGGGAGGTGACAATGCGGAGGAGGGGAGGCTATAGGGGCAGCGCTGGTCGTCGACGAGGGCGATGTGGGGGGGGGGTCCGGTGGCGCGGCACCAAGGGCGGCGAGGAGGAGGTCGGGCGCTGGGGGTCTCGCGGTGGAGGCGGCAAGGGGATAAGGCGCGGGAGCTCCTCTCCCTGGCTCGATGCGTGCGTGTGTGTGAGTGGCGGCGATGTGGGAGGACGAGAGGGAGAGGAAGGCAACAAGCGAGGGGGATGAAGGAAGATCGGGCTAGGGTTAGGAGGGAGCGGATGGGCCTTGGGCCAACTGGTCTGGCTAGACGCGGCTACAGGTTGCATCCGGCTTCTCTCTGATCTCACACTTCTCTCTAATCTCCAAATAACATAAAATATCAAAGGAAAGGAGAAGAAAAGGAAGGGGTTAGGGGTAGAATTTGACATGAGGTTAATTTTCCTCTACTCATAAAAATATGAGGAATTTAAATAAAATGGCATGAGGATTTTTAGAGAAAATAAAATTGGCACATGTTGAATTTAATTCAACATGTTTGAATTTTGAAGCCCATTCGAATGGAGTCTAAATGGGCTGAGATTTGAGGAGATGATCCCACACATTAGATGTGATTTATGGGCAGATTTGGAACATTTATGGAGAAAGTAAAATTGCAACTCGATTTGCAATTTAACTTATAAGGTCGAAAAGGAAGGATAGGAAGTTGAGTCGGATAAAAGAAAAGTTGAAGAGTAGTGCAATTTGTGTTATGGGTGATTCCAAGTTAATGGAATATTCATTATAGCTCCCTAATATATTGGGAGGATATGTTATAAAGAGAATCACGATGTGAATTCCCTCTGTTTAAATGGATCGAAGATCCATATGATTTATTAATATGAGTTGCAAAAATAAATGACATGCTGGCATGATGACATGATGCAATGCAAAATAAAAATTACAAACACACGATAACAACGGAAAACATGGAAGGCGTCTGGAGCGTTGGTCTTGGGTCGTTAAAACTCTCCTCCACTTATAGGAGATCTTGCCCCGAGACCTAGGGATGGCACCAGAGAGAAGTGGAAGAGAAAGAGGTCAAACAAAGTTGCTTCTTGGACAAACGAGTGAAACCACGATCCTTGAGAGGTTGAACAACTTGAAAGAAAGAATACAACATAGATGAACGAAATTGAACACACTCCATTCGAAAGGAGGAACAAGGAACATTACGAGAACCTTGTAGTTTGAAAGACATGAAATAAGAGCTTCGCGAACCAAAATAATATGCTGCCACACCGGTTGGAACGAGATATACAAGGAACGAGAAAGAACAATTACAGATGGCACTCTGGTTAAACATGGAAGGAATTAGCATGGATTTGAGAGGATGTGATGATACTTCGAATAGAGCATCAACACAAAGCATCCGGAAAAAATGAAACAATGAAATGAAAAGAACGGAGAAGAGGACAACATCTTCTACCACCAAAAATTTGAAAGAGCACGCTTACGAGAAATGCTAGAACGGAGTTGTTGGATAATCAACAACAGAAGGATATGATCCTCATGGGCTTATGGAGACATCTCAAAACTTGAGGTGAAATTGTGCCACTAACGAAAACAATTACTTTCTTGAGATCAACGAAGAGATGAAAACTTCTTTCACCTAAATGATGACTAGATAACTTGCATCGTTGATAAGCACCACAATAGCAACATTCCTTAAGGAAGGATATAGGTGAAATATAACCCAAGATAATTCCAACGAAGAGATTGATGGATTTAAGATCTCGTGAATGAACTGAAAAATGATGGGCTTAAAATATGTCACTCTTGAAACTTGTGAATCATGAAACACGACGGGGAATTATCAAGAATGACATAACACCACCTCAAAAGATGAGATAGAAAGAACTGCACTTCAGATGCAAGATGAAGAATGATTGAGCTTCTCCAACAAAATCTTGATGAAGACTCCAAGAATGAATGAAATCTTTGATGAACCACCATGGTTAGCCTTCATGAGAACTTCGGTAATAAAACAATGATAGAAAGAAAAGAGAAGTTGAAAACACAAGGTGAAGCCTTGCTATGATTTATATGGAGCTTCGCGACAAGATAATTGAGAGAGCTTGGAACTCCGAAAAGAAAAGATGAAGCATCTCGAACCGAGAATGTTATACGATGAACAACTCCAGAAAGAAAGATGAATCACTTGTAATCAAGCATTTATTCATCATGAACAATCTCCGGAAGAAACGAATTGAATCACTTTGAGGAAATAAGAATAAGAATTATTGTAGCTTATCCTTCATCAAATTAAATTGGTGACAAGCAATGGATTTGGCATACTGCTTATACTTCTTGAAAAGATTGAAGAGATATAGCCAAGCTTGGGAAGGTCTTCAATGAACCACTGGTAGGATTGGAAAGAACGAATGGATAGATATGATAACAACGAAAGAGGGATCTTGAAAGAACCACCGCAAGAATATGAAAATGAACGAAGATGGAGTACGGATCATCGGGAAGAATTAGAAAATGAACGAAGATACTTGAGGGAATTTGATACAGGAGAACAACGAGATCACGAGCTGACTACACAATACTTGAGTGATGCACCGGTCAGATTTGGAGAACAATAGATGAAAGCTGAGAATGAATAATTCTGAGATGACGGGCTTTGGGGAATTCAAACTGAAAAGACTCCTGAATTGCTCCGGATGGGTGAAAAGAATTCTCACAATCGAAAACAATTATGAGAGGATGGCATAAGGCTAGAACCACGAATCTTTGAGAGAACGGATAAGATTTGGAGGAAATCTCTTCCTCGGTCTTCTATGTTGAGAATGACGATGAGAAACACCACCATGAATTGTTGAGGCACTTCGGAACAATAAAGGATAGAAATGTTGAACCAACGATGAAAAGAATTTGAAAGCGATCTTGGAGAATTCATCCGACTGATGATGATTCATTCTAACCTCAAACTTTGAAAAGATTTAAGAATAACTCCGGAAAATCAAAAGAGTTAGGTAAGATCCTGGGAAAAGACCTGTGGGTTAGGGCCCACACAAAAGAAACTCCGTTGAAAAAGATTGCTTAGAAAGCGATAATGCATCGGTTGATTTGAATGGCTTGTATGAGATAACAACCTCAAAATACCTTGAACGGATTGAGAATGGAAACTAATCTTCTGAGATACGTTCAGCACTCCGGAACAAATGGAAAGCGAGAGGTGAAAGATTAAGAGATACACCGACATAAGAAAGCACTTGAAACAAGGAAGGGGATAAGATCAACACCTACAAGTTGAATTGAATCCACCAGAAAAGAATATGAGAATGAAGAATGATAAACTTGAAGCTTCCTGAGCATCTTCCTGAGAATCACCGGATAAGAACATTGAAAGAAAACAAGGAGAGTGAAGTCAAAACACCTACGTCATGAGTCCTCACTAGAGCAACGAAGGGGATAAGGAGTAAACAGAATTCCTACTCTTTGATATATAACTACCGTAAGGCGCGGCTGTCGGGCCCTGCTCGGCAGCCACCCTTTTGTATAGGCCTTCCCTCAGTTGCATGTAACCCCTCGTACAAAGCAAGGCATAGAACCTGAGCAACAGAGAAATAAACGAAGCGCTAGGGGCCCCCGACAAGTTGCATGCATGCACGAGCATTCCAAGAGCATTGTATAAGCATTTCATGAGCATTTGCTTATGCATATAGATAGGGTCGCATTTTGCATCATTCCCATCTGCATAAGACTGCAGGTTCCTATCGTGAGCTTGGCCTCTACCGGGAGTCGGGAAGATGAACCAACACTGCGGTCTCTGGCAAGCCAAACAGATAAGTTCTACCTCTTGTCCATAAGTGTTCTGTAAGCTAAAACTTGTGCATAAGAAAATCTGGCCGCTCTTTGAAACTTAGGTGCTCCCATCCTTGGGCTCGATCATTGGTTCGCCCAGGATGGTCGCAGTGGCCTGTGGTGAAAAGAGATTGGCGGGGGGCTGGTCCCTTTATTTATGCCCGGTAGGCTCAGTCCTCCGGCAACAAAATGAAAGGATACCGGCAGGACAGCCTGCCGGGGAAAACTCATTTATTCGAATAAAGAGGCATTCCACCTCTGCATGGACATATACATGCACAAGTTCCCAGCAAGGTTCATTTATTTCCTTAATATGTTGATTATACAAGTGCAAACCTTACAGAACACAGACCCGGAGTCGAGAGATTACATTATTTGAACCAACATTTGGCTAGTGCCTAAAGATTTAAGATTGAAAAAAGAGAAGTTCCCCGTAAACTCCTCTCCATGTCCCTCTTGTCCCAAGTAGTGCGGTGGGAAGAGACGAGGACAGGAGGTGCACCGGCACAACGCCACCCGAAGCCCGCCAGGGCTTGCCAAATACAGCCTAACAAGATCAGGAGTGGCAAGGGTGGAGGGAGGAAGACAGAAGGAGCACCTCAGCAACCCGTTGGTCACTTCTTGCAGGACCAGCCAAGAGGCTCCAGCATAGGCACCAGAAACCTGGTAACTGAGCCAACAAGCGGCAACAGTCCGGGGCTGAATGTAGCGCCCAAGATGTGATTCTATCCCAATCACGTGATGAACTCATGATTGGGGCACAACCGCATTTCGAGCGCATAGTAAGGTGGAAATAATTACAACATACTATGTACTGAATAGATGAGAATACAAGATAAAGGCTTACACTCGCCACAAGCTACAACATGAATACAATAGTTCATCAATACATAGCAATCGTCATACAGAAGAGCAGGATCCGACTACGGATGAAATCAAACGAAAAAGAAGAACGACATCCACCCTACTAATCCCAGGCTCCCCGACTCGGAACCTATCCATTGATCGAAGAAGAACTCCAAAAGCAATTAAGCATCGCTCTCACATCGGGTCATCGCATTACCTGTACCTGCAACTGTTCTTGTAGTAATCCGTGATCCACGAGGATTAAGCAATCCCATTACCATGGGTATAAAGACTAGCAAAGCTTAATGGGTAGGAAATGGTAAGGGGTGAGGTTGCAGCAAGCGGCTAAGAAATGTATAGTGGCTAACTTACGAGTACAAGAATAAGATGAGAAACTATGCAACGGTCACAAACTAGTAATGATCAAGAAGTGATCCTGAACTACTTACGTTCAAACATAACCCAACCGTGTTCTCTTCTCGAACGCACACGAAAAGAGACAGTCACAGTTATGCATGCTGTTGGTGTATTTTAATTTAGTTTAGTTTGAGTCCAGTACAACCAAATATTAACAAATTCCCATCTGCCACATAACTGCGGGAACGACTCTCAAAAGTTTAAAGCCTGCAGGGGTGTCCCAACTTAGCCTATAACAAGCCCATGATCCACGGAGACAATCCTCCATCGCGGGACCCTCCGACCAGAATTGGAATCCCGGTGCACAAGACATTTCGACAATGGTAAAACAAGTATAGCAAGAACTCCCGACGTGCCAACACCTTGATATTAGCCGCGCGTATCTCGTCTCAGGCCACGATGGATGAGCTACGTGTATAGGTGCCAAAATAACCCAGGTTGCCCTGGGGCGGCCCCGCACAATGCTCTAGTTCGGACCAACACTCATGAGGAGCACTGGCCCGGGGATTGATTAAGAATCCTCGGGTGCTAGCCGGTCCCTTTGCAAGTTTTAGTTGTTATTACACACATGGTAAAACCAAAGTTGGGCCTTGCTGGAAGAGTTTTATTCAAAGTGAACTATCAAGAGTGGCACATAAACCCTCACCGTGTTAGGGATGCAAAATCAAGGAACTTAACACTGGTCTGACGGAAACTAGGGCAGCAAGAGTGGAACAAAACACCAGGCGAAAAGGCCAAGCCTTCCACCCTTTACCAAGTATAGAGATGGATTGGTTAAATAAGAGATATTGTGATATCCCAAGATATCCATGACATCTATATACCAACATGGAACAACCTGCAACTGCACCTGCAACTGCAACGCTATAAGAGGGGCGGAGCAAAGCAGCAACATAGCCAAACAATGGTTTGCTAGGATGGTGGAAAAGGTTAGAGGCTATCATGGAAATTTGGGAGGCTTGATAAACAAGTGGTATGTAGCGCGACATAGCGATAGCATGGAGAGAACTAGCATAGCAAGATAGTAGTGAGATCCAAGGTGACGGTCATCTTGCCTGAAATCCAGCTAGGAAGAAGACCGAATCCATGAAGTAGATGAAAGGGCGGAGTCGAATGGATCCTCACAATCGCAACGTAACCAGAACTAAAACGGAGAAGCGCAATCGTAAAGAAGCAAACATCATGGTAAACAACCATCACATAAACATGGGATGTTGCATGTCTGGTTTAACGGGTCATAGCATGGCAAAGTGTAACAAACGATACTACAAATTAAGTGGAGCTCAATATTTAACGAGTTGCATATTGATGAAACACCACATTCAAATATTCAGTTCACTCCTGGTTAGGTACTCAACAATATTAAATGTTCATTAATGTGGCAAGAGGTGAGGCATAATAAAACTATCTATCTAGGCAAGTTTAAATGAGGCCGGAAAAAACAAATAACAATTCCGGAAAATCGCCATATGTCCATTAGCAATTATAAAACAAACAACAATTTTAAACATTTGAAATGTTGTTATCATGATAGGATGACATACACAAGTCTTATGCAATTTTATGAAAATGTTGACATTTAATATGATAGAGAGCATTTGTCACCATGGCGAAAAGAAAGGGGTGCCACCACAACGACAACAAAAATGATGCCACGGCAACATTCCAGTTCCGGTAGCTCATGGAGATACCGGTGCAAAGGAAGTGTGCGGAAGTGCAAAACATGCAAAAGGTGGTGGGGTGATCCTGGTTACCGGGTTCCCACGGGTCGACAGCATGGAAACAAAGAGAAATGTGCAAGAGTCAATCTGGTCACAGTGCAAACACGGGGATCTCATACATCACTGTCGGCGTTCTGGGAACGGGGGTCCCCAGACTTGCCTGCCTGCGGCCAGCGGCGTGGCTCCACCAGCGGCCCTGTACGGCCCATCTTCACCAGAAAACACTCAAGACCCTTGCGAGGGGCCAAGCCTCATGAGACGAATGATGCAATACCTCCTCGAGGGCGGCCTCACTAGGTCGGTTCGTGAGGGGCGGAGAGATCAAGGCGAGGGACACCTTGCGAGGTCCCTGTGACGTAAGCCGTGACGACCAAGGCTAGGCGTGCGCCAGCGCGCACAGTGTCCTCGATTCCTCTTTGGTGCTAAAGGGGCAAGCACAGGAGAGGAGTACCGAGGCATCAGGCAAAGGTTTCCATATCGGTGCAACGAGACCAAGGCCAGTAGGACGGCAAGATGGAGGTCACCGTGGAGCCCAAGACAACGTCACCACTAGAGCCTTTGGCAGGCGAAGACCACCTTTAGTCAGGATAACTAGTACTAGTTGTCTCCCTTCAAATTTGGCCGTTGTGGTATCCCTTCCCACTCAATATTTTGGGAGAGGGCCAGGGCCTCTATAAATAGGACTAGCCACCACCGTAGGAGGTAGCTGATATTGGATCGGAGCCATTCCATCCATAGCCTCACACAAGTTCACCAAGCACAAGAACACCTCTCCTCAGGAGGGTGTTCTTCCCATGTAACTGTTCATCCTCAGCCCAAGAGGCAATCCACCACACCACACTGGAGTAGGGTATTACACCACATCGGTGGCCCGAACCAGTATAAATTCTTGTGTCTCTTGTTCTTTGGGTTCGTCGAGCTAGGTCGTGAGATCATGATGTGCGCGAGCTAGAAAGGGGGGAGAGATCTTCGTGCGCACCCTAGTGTTCGAACCTCAAGGGTTTTGCCGGAACCCGAAATCCGACATTTGGCACGCCAGGTAGGGGTGCGCTGAAGCTTTCCCCTTGTCAATTTGCGCTTCGCCACTCCACCAAGTTCATGGCCGACGATCGCCGGGCCCGCGCTGAGCGCAGGGCCGCTCTCGCTGCCCGCATCGCTTAGACTGGCCCTGTCGGCGGGCCTCCCCGTCATTCTCCATCACCCACCACCAATGCCACTACCAGCCCGACGGCAGACGAGCAGCAAGCCTCCTCACTGCACTCCTTCGTGCAGCGAGACGGCCGCGCTGCCACCCCATCACTGACTCCGGCCGGCTCATCGTCTCATGCTCGCCGCGCACCCACGGACGCGCAAGCCGCGCTGCTCATGGAACACGAGCTCCTGCGTTACCTCCGGTCGACGACCTCTACGAGGACTGGTTGGACCACATCTCCGAGCTCGTCAGCGCCGCGGGGGGCTCTCCTGTACCATCCCTCTCGCTGCCTCGCCCGCCCCCGGTTGCGGGCGACGTGGCTCACGGAGCACCACCGCCCCCTCCGCATCAAGACGGCGCCCTCGTGCCAAGACGCGCGGCTCATGGAGCGCCTCCGCTCCCTCGGCGTCAAGACAGCATCCTTGCTCCAAGATGTGCGGTCCCGCGGCGTGATCCTCCGTGCCGTGTGCCCGCGCACGAAGAAAGAAGCTGCCAAGAGGTCCCCCGTATGCAAGAAAATGCTCCACCACTCCTAGCACTGCCACATCAGGATCGCTTGCCGCGGCAGGGCCATGCGCCACTTGCCGTGGTGGCGCAGGGACACCAAAATCAAGCTTCGCCTCCATGACGGGCCCCGGTGGCCACGACAGGCTGCTGCTCCTTCACTCCTGAGCTGTGTAGCATCATCTGGCCAGGCAAGTTCAAGCCGGATCTGCCTCGTTGCTACGACGGCACCCCCGACCCCGCGGAGTTCTTGCAGCTCTATGAGCTGAGCATCGAGGCGGCCAACAATGACGAAAAGGTCATGGTGAACTGGTTCCCCATGGCTCTCAAGGACGGCGCCCGCTCGTGGCTCCTGAACCTGCCCCCGGGCCCGATCTCCTCCGGGGATGAGATGCGCAACAGCTTCATCGCCAACTTTCAGGGCACTCGCGACTGCCCCCGGCCGCGGGTGACCTGCGCCGCATCAAGCAACAGCCGGGAGAGACCCCGCAGAAGTACATCCAATGCTTCAACAGTGTGCGCCTCAAGATCCCCAAGGTGACGGACGAGGCCATCATCTCAGTGTTTTCCGATGGCGTCCGCGACATCAAGATGAAGGAGGAGCTTGCCATCCATGAGGAGCTGTGCACGACTTTGGAGCTATTCAACATAGCTACCAAATGTGCAAGAGCTAAGGAGGGGCGTCTCTCCCTCCTCGAGCTCCCTGCTATGGATCCAGAGGAGAAGAAGGCCAAGGTCAAGGACGTGAAGTGCAAAGGGGTGACCGTACTCGCGGCAGAGCCAGACACAAAGCGCGGCTGAAACCTTCCCGAGTCGTCCAAGGGCAGCCATACGTTCTGCGCCTTCCACAACGTGCGCAGCCACAACACCAACGACTGTCAAGAGCTCATGGCCATTCGAGATGGATGCTTCGGTCGATGACCCGAGCGCAACGATCGGGGCTACGGCCGAGGAGGTGGACAAGGTGGAGGACGTTGGGACGACCACGGGCCCTGCCAAGAGTGGCGACCAACATCGCGAGGACCGCTGGCAGGACCAGCCTCATGAGGGCGCCTGGAGGGACCAGCCTCGCGAGGACCATCCTCAGGGGCAACCCTGTTCTCCCTCCGCTGCCACCACCACCACGGAGGAATGACGACCACCAACAGGACGAAGAAGCTGGGGGCTTCCAGGAGCTGTGCGCCATCGCCTGCATCTTGGTGGCGCTCAGGCCCCAGCTTCCCAGCGCAACTTCAAGCAGTTGTCTCGCAAGGTGAATGCAGCCCTCCCCTAGCTCGAGGCCACTCGCCCGCCCAGATGGTCCAAGTACGCCATCACCTTTAGCTCAGCGGACCAGATCAAATGTGCGGCAACTGCCGACGTCCTCCCGATGCTCTGTTCACCAGTCATCAGCAATGTCCAAGTCACCAAGACCCTCATCGACGACGGCGTAGGGCTTAGTGTCCTGTCCGTCAAGACGTTCGACAACCTTCAAGTGCCATATGATCAGCTCCAGCCCACCATGCCTTTCTTAGGAGTGACTGATGGCTCCACCACCCCGATAGGGCAAGTTCATCACCCTATCACATTCGGTCAGCGCGACAACTACCACACCAAGCTCGTCGACTTCGATGTCGCCCACATCCGCCTGCCGTACAATGCAATCCTCGGGTACCCAGCTCTAGCCAAATTCATGGCTATCACCCACCATGGCTACAACGTCCTCGGGCAGGGCTTTGGGAGCTCTCTTCTGGAGGGCCTCGGACCTAGACAACATCACGAGGGAGGCGCTCGGGCACCATATGGAGGCGTGCTTCGCGACACGTTTCCCTCAGGAGGACACCGGGCGAGGAGCGCCCGACGCTCAGGAGTTTATCACCAAGGCGAGGAGCGCCCACCTGGCGCTGCTCCCCATCCAGGCGAGGGTGGTGATCTGCGCGTTTGCATCGACATCCTAGGGCTGAACAGGGCCGCATCTCAGGAGAGCTTCTAGCCTTCGCGTCCTGGACGTTGTGGGAGTCCACCTCACATCTACGTTCGCATGCTGTTCGCCTGCCGAGCGTGGCAGCCGCCTTCCAGCGCAACCTACGGAGCATCCTGGTAGGTCAGGAGGCCAAGCATCACGTAGTCCTGGCGGACGTGGAGATGGTCCTCGGGAGGCCACCTGAGCCTCTAGAGCCTCCCGAGGCTCTGGGCCTCGACGGCTTGTGAGGAGCGACTTCTTCAGCGCACGTCTTCAGCTACCCCAACACTCCTTCAACAACCAAACTAGGTGACATTTTTCAAGTTTATTTAGCTGGGAGCGCCCCCTGGGCTACATCATTCCCTGGCCGCGTGGGTTTGTCCCTGCGGCATGTATCCCTTTATATCTTTAGCTTACACTGCTGGGGGCGCCCCTCGGGCTGCAAATTCCCCAAGCCACTCTGGTCCAACCCAGTGGCATGTATCGTTCTTGCATTTACCCAAGTTAGTTTGCTTTTCTTGCATAATCTATCTATGGTTATCACCTGCTTGATTGTCACCCACCATGGGAGCCACCCGCCGATCGTCTTTCTTCAGGATCCTTCGCATAAGAAGGCTAGGCACGGTGTCTGTGATCGGGCCCGTCCGTGCAGTGTTGATAAATCCAACGGCCGAGCTCTGTTTGGTGGGCCGGCCCCGTTCACATCACCTCCTGGGGTCACTGGTGCTTGGCCTTCTTATGCAATAACCTCAGGAAATTCATTCAGCGCAGGTTGTCTAACTATCTCGCTGGAACACCACAGCCATCAAGAACCAAGACCAGGCACAACTCGCCTTGATGTAGGGCCTCGTGAGTCCCGTGCTGGATCACGAGTGCTCAGACACACCTCATCTAGCCCTGACGTGCAAGCCACGTGTCAGGGCGGGGCTGTACACGCCCCGGGGGCTCTCCGCAGTAGGGAGTCCCCTCCCACGTGCTAGTGGAAGCACCATGATCCGCGCTGGCAGTCGACACTGCCGAGGAGCGGCTATGCCCGTGCAAGTGCGGAAGCGCTATGCTCCGCACTGGTGATAAACAACTAAGGGCGGTCTCACGACCGCGTCAACCTCAGGGAGCCTCCGAGCTCTGTGTCTGGCTTCATCGCAACACATCCCCTCGGGAGAGTCGCGAGAGGGGGCTGGGCACAGGGGCTGCGCTCGGGTCACGCCCAAGCGTATGCCACCCTGCCAGGCCCCTCGAACCTGGTCATCAGGCGCCCTCCCAAGCGGAGCCAAGGTACGAAGGTCGTTTGAACGTTAAGGGGGGCTCCTAAGCATCGCGACCCAGGAGCCTAACTGACCACGTAGCCCCTCACTCCTTGGTCCATCCTGGTGATCCGGATGGCCCAATGGCGGCTGAGGTATGCACAGGGTCGGGCCCTGCCGAGTAGAACACTAGGCCTACTTCCAGATCTCCTTTCTATAGGCTGTTTGCGCGTCAAGGGGGACTCCCGAGCATCGCGACCCAGGAGCCTAACTGATCACGTAGCCCCTCACTCCTTGGTCCGTCCTGGTGATCAGGACGGCCCAATGGCGGCTGAGGTATGCACGGGGTCGGGCACTATCGACATAGAACGTAAAGCAAATGGAAAGGAAATCGCAGAATTTCAAAGAAAATATTACAAGACATATTGTTCTCCTGAAACCAAACGTGAGTTTAACGCCTCCACGAGGGATGGTGCATATTGCAGAAACTAAACAGGAAAGGAGCCGCCAGCAAGCGATCCCATCATCCCTGGACACCGCCATCGCCTGCAAGGGATGCTTCTTCTTCAACGGCGTCACCTTCACCTATACCACCAGCCAGAGTTGCAGGATCAGTAGCACCGCCGGTCGGGGGCGCGGGAGCGAAGATGCGGAACTTCTTCAGCAGGGCCTCCACCTGAACCTTCACGGCTGCGGCAGCGGCCGTGCAATGCTCGTCGTCCACAGGCTCGAGCAGCTCGTCAAGGCGGGTGGCAGGATCGCGGAGATGGAGGTGGCTGAAGACGCGCATTAGCATGGCTGAGGAAAGAACGCGGGCTTCTTCCTCTGCCATGGGGCCGATACCGCTCACAACGTCCTCAAGCGCATCGACCAGATAAGGAAGCAGCTGGGCGGGGCCCTCGTCGTTGGCAGCCAGCGGCTCCTCCAAGCCCTTCTCGTAGAGTGACCGCAGCGCCGTGTGAGACCTCTCCTCGATGAGATTGAAGGCCACGTGGTCCTCAGCCAGGACCTTTGCCTTGGCTTCAAGCTCGACCTTCTCTGCCTTCAGTTTTTGCTCCAGCTCCTCCAGCCGGCTGCTCTCCGCGGCCTGCGCCTTCGCCAACTGCTCCAGCTCGATGTCGCGATCCCTGACGGTGTCCTCTCGGGCCTTCATCTTCTCCTCCTCTGCCTTGCGGCCTCGGGCTTCTTTCGCGCGCTCCCTCTGCACGGTCTCTAGCTTGGCCTCCAGCAACCGGCAGCGATCCTGGGCGGCCCCGGCATCCTTCAGCGCCACCTTGCGAGCGGCCACAGCTCGGGCGAGGGCCTCCCTGTCCTTCTCGGAGTCCACAGTAGCTTGGCTCAGCATTGCCCAGACAGACACATCGGAGTGAAGCCAGCTAGAGACCAGCTCCAGGCGCCCGGCCACCAGGCGACAGTTAGTGCTTTGAAGATCTTCTCGCAGCAAGGTCATCCTAGAAAGAGCGTGCTCCAGGACGTCAGGAGAGGCGGAAGCACCCGGAGACAGCAATGCAGTAGAAGGAGGAGGAGGCGACATCGTCACCATGGCCTGGGAGGCCAGAAGCTCCTGAGCTTCGGGGACCCTAGTGCCCGAGCCGGACGTTGGCACCTCCGGAGCTAGTGGGGCCATGGGGGCTGACTCCTCCCAAGGATGCTCCACCAAGCCTCATGAGGATGATCAGGCTGGAGAAGCACGAGCGTCGTCACTGCCCTTATCCATGGAGAGGGGTGCGGCCGCAGGAGGCGATCTGGGCTCGAGCAGTACCACCTCGTCCTCCTTTCTCTTCTTCGCTGCGGGCGTCGGCCTAATTGCACAACAGAGAAGCATCAAGGACGAGCAGGAGAAGCAAGAACAAGGCAGGACAAGAACACTTACTGGTCCACCGCGGCGTAGTCCCTCCACTTCTTAAGCTTGAAGCCTAAGAGCCTCGCAGCCTGAGGCGCAGGCACGCGGGCTCTAGGAGCAGAAGCAGGGGCAGCAGATGGACTGGAAGCAGCTCTAGGCGCTGTCAGGACCACGAGTGGCTCCTCTCTCTCCGGGAGGACGCCAGCCTCATCATCGTCATCAGGCAGGGTGCGGAGGATGTCGGCCTTGCGCAAGGGGGAGGTCTCCCCCATCCCCTCGGGGGTCGCCTCCGACTTGCGCTCTTCACGCTCCTCCTCTTCCCCCTCCATGCGGGAATCACCAGAAGACACGTCCACCAGCGCTGTTGCCACCAGGGGGCGCTAGCGGCACCAGGCCGCGCCAGTAAAAGGTGGGCATGGCGGCCACGACCTGCGCCCCGTCCTTACGAAGGAACAAGGGAACGTGGGCACTCGGCGGATACTCTTGGTCATCCCTGACCAAGAAGTGGAGAGCCACAGCCAGCTCCTCTTCAGACAAGGCCTCCGGATTCAAGCAAAGCTTGTCTTCTCCGCCCCCAAGCATCCACAGGGGGCACGAGCGTGCCTGGAGAGGAGCCACCTGCAACATCAAGAATTCTCTTAGGAGCATGGCCCCCGTCAGCTTCGCCGCCTTCGCTTTGCACGACCTTAGGTCGGTGGTCATCTTCTCTAGCACCGACTTCATCCGGTCGTCAGTAAGCTTCACGCAGGATCACCCCTCGTTAGACTAGGGCATCTTCGTCAGCAGCTTCAACCGTGGGTGGACACAATTGGCACCCATCATGACCCACTTAATCCTGAAGCCTTCGACCTTCTTTCCGGCCTTCGAGATCGCGTTACCCTTGCCGGCTGCGATGAAGTTGGCGCACCCAGAGGTGTGGTCATCGTTGATTCGGAGGAAGAAGAAGTGGCGCAGCAGTGCCACAGACGGCATCACCCCGACATACGCCTCATAGTAGAAGGCAAAGATTGACAAGAGAAGAAAGGAGTTGGGATGGAGATGGAGGGCTGCAATCTTTAATGACGGAGGACGGCATAGAAGAAGTCGTTGAAGGGGGGAACTAGGCTCGCGACGATGTTGCTCATAAAGAAGGGGCAGAAGGAGGTTTTCGAAGCCTCCGGCACGGCGGAGCCAGCCTGGAGCTCGGTCTTCCCCTTATCGTTGTTCTCCCCCACCGTGAGCAGGCGAATGGCGGCGAGGTTATTCTCCAAGACATTGGGCGCGTCCAGAGCCGGCTCGTACCTGGCAGGCGGCGAAATGGCCTTAGCCTTTCGGGGCGCCATTGGTCGGAAGCTTGGAAGGGGATTGAAGTAGATCTAGAGATTTCAGAAGCAAGGAGCAAGAGAGGGGATCTGGAGTGAGATGAAGGAAAGCAATGAAGGCAAGCATTGCCCGCGCCAGCCTTTTTGTTAGACGGGCAGTTGCCGAGGCAGTGTGGGGAAGCGGAGACGCCCACGCCCAATCAATTGCCACGCGGGCCACAGGCTGTTGGGGCCCGCCGCACTCCGCACTTGCCCTTTGGCTTCGCCTCGAATCCAACCCCGAGCACGCCTTGGGCCCGGGGGCTACTGTCGGTGTTCTGGGAACGGGGGTCCCCAGACTTGCCTACCTACGGCTTGCGGCGTGGCTCCACCAGCGGATCTGTACGGCCCATCTTCACCAGTAAACACTCAAGACCCTCGCGAGGGGCCAAGCCTCGCGAGGAGGACGACGCAAGACCTCCTCAGGGGCGGCCTCACCAGGCCGTCTCGTGAGGGGCGGAGAGATCAAGGTGAGGGACACCTCGCGAGGTCCCTGTGACGTAAGCCATGATGACCAAGGCCAGGCGAGCGCCAGCGTGCACAGTGTCCTTGTTTCCTCTTTGGTGCTAAAGGGGAAAGCACAGGCGAGGAGTCCCGAGGCATCAGGCAAAGGTTTCCATATTGGTGCAACGAGACCAAGACCAGCAGGACGGCAGGACGGAGGTCACCGTGGAGCCCAAGACGGCATCACCACCAAAGCCTTTGGCCGGCGAAAACCACCTTTAGTCAGGATAACTTGTACTAGTTGTCTCCCTTCGAATTTGGCCGTTGTGGGATCCCTTCCCGCTCAATATTTGGGGAGAGGACCAGGGCCTCTATAAATAGGACTAGCCACCACCGTAGGAGGCATCTGATATTGGACCGGAGCCATTCCATCCATAGCGTCACACAAGTTCACCAAGCACAAGAACACCTCTCCTCAGGAGGCTGTTCTTCCCTTGTAACTATTCATCCTCAGCCCAAGACGCAATCCACCACACCACACTAGAGTAGGGTATTACACCACATCGGTGGCCCGAACCAGTATAAACTCTTGTGTCTCTTGTTCTTTGGGTTCATCGAGCTAGGCCATGAGATCATGATGTGCGCGAGCTAGAGAGGGGGAGAGATCTTTGTGCGCACCCCAGTGTTCAAACCGCAAGGGTTTTGCCGGAACCCGAAATCCGACAATCACACATGTATTCGTTCTCGGAAGGACGACTCGGTGGTTACACCTTTGAAGCATGCATTTTTTCGGGCAGGTCGAGTTCGTTGAGGGAAGTAGGTGTACATGGAGACGGTAGTGGAAGTAGTGGCACACGTCTCGGAGAGGGACTTGACGCATCCGATGTTTCCGGGGGCGATGGTAGTGGAACTTGGCGTTCGTGCTACATGGGTCTTCGGCAATGAAAGATGTACACGGAAAAGGTAGTGGTACTATGCGTCAATTGTCGTGGTACTTGGGGTCTTCGAACTTGCTGATCTTGACAACTCGAAGGTGTACTTGGCGTATTGTGGTTACATATCCAGGGTCGTCATGTAGTCGTTCTCGGCGATGGAGTCGAGCATGGTGACGAACATCGGGGTACTTGGCAGGTTCTAGTGCAGCAACAGAATAGTACACGGGACAGGGTTCTCCAAGGGTCATCGCTGCACTTGGGGTGACACTCTTTGAAGGTGGCCAGTGAGGATTCGGCGATGGCGCTCGGAGGAAGCAGCAGGTGGCAACCAAACGAGCAAGGGCACTGGAGGTGAAGTAGTTAGCCTGCTGCTGGGGACAACCTCGTCCATGGCGAGGTGGGGGATCGAACGATGGTGGAGCTCGGTGCAAGGCGGGCGCAGAGGCAAACCAGGCATCAAGGCAGGGGTGACATGGTAGGAAGCAGGGGTGCCAGACATCAACAACAGCTGCTGGAGGCTGGGAGCTCCACGGCGGCGGTCATGGCACGCGAGTGTGACAGCGAGGCGAGGGAGCTCGGGGCGGCTGCGTGCCTTCAGGAGCGATGCATGGGTGCTGGCGCGCATGGAGAGGCTCGAGGTCGAGCTCCTGGTGCTCGACAAAGATGGCGCAAAGGAAGAGGAGCCCTGCAGGGGAGCTAACAGAGGGGGGCGGAGGAGGTCGCAGAGGGCTGGCCGGCGAGAAGGCCAGGAGGGGCGGCGCTGTTGGGGAGGCGATGACGCAGAGGAGAGTAGGCTACAGGGGCAGCGCTGGTCATCGACAAGGGCGATGTGGGGGGGCGGGGGGTCTGGTGGTGCGACACCAAGGGCGGCGAGGAGGAGGTCGGGCACAGGGGTTTCGCGGTGGAGGGGGCGAGGGGACCGGGCGTAGGGAGCTCCTCTCCCTGGCTCGATGCGTGCGTGTGTGTGAGTGGCGGCGGTGTGGGAGGACGAGAGGGAGATGAAGCCAACGAGCGAGGGGGATGAAGGCAAATCGGGCTAGGGTTAGGAGGGAGCGGATGGGCCTTGGGCCAACTGGTCCGGCTAGAGGTGGCTATAGGCTGCATCTGGCTTCTCTCTGATCTCTCACTTCTCTCTAATCCCCAAATAACAGAAAATATCAAATGAAAGGAGAAGAAAATGTAGGGGTTAGTGGTAGAATTTGGCATGAGGTTAATTTTCCTGGACTCATAAAAATATGAGGAATTTAAATAAAATGGCAAGAGGATTTTTAGAGAAAATAAAATTCGCACAAGTTGAATTTAATTCAACATGTTTGAATCTTGAAGCCCATTCGAATGGGCTCTAACTGGACTGAGATTTGATGAGATGATCCCACACATTAGATGTGATTTATGGGCATATTTGGAACATTTTTGGAAAAAGTAAAATTGCAACTCAATTTGCAATTTAACTTAAAAGGTCTAAAAGGATGGATAGGTAGTTGAGTTGGATAAAAGAAGAGTTGAAGAGTAGTGGAATTGTGTTATGGGTGATCCCAAGTTAATGGCATATTTATTATGGCTCCCTAATATATTGGGAGATTATGTTATAAAGAGAATCACCATGTGAATTCCGTTGGTTTAAATGGATCGAAGATCCATACGATTTATTAAGATGAGTTGCAAAAATAAATGACATGCTGGCATGATGACATGATGCAATGCAAAATAACAATTACAAACACACGATAACAACAGAAAACAAGGAAGGCGTCTGGAGCGTTGGTCTCGGGTCGTTACACTGAATGCCGCTCTACCCGATGGACAACCAGCCATGCTGGAAGGAGCAAGCATTTTCCCACAATGGGAACGCTTGATATCCCCCGCGCCACGGGCGGTTTGTCCGCCGCGTCTTCTCCAGGCTTGGACTAGGCTCACTCCCCAAGCATCAGCAAAAGCATTTGATGTCACCAACCTCAAGCTAGAGCCCAGGGCCTAGCCGCACACTCTTCTCTTCAACATAATCAATAGAAGGCAGAAATTGGAGGAGAAGGGATGCAAAGATGGATGACCGCATTCTCCCCTCGCCCTCCCTTTTATAGGTGACCGAGGAAGAGAGCCGCTCCCTCGACAGGCGACCGCCGCCCTCCTCCGCCAATTCATGAAGACCGGGCCCCCACTTTGACACTCTCCCGCACCACGCGCCTCCATTACCTACCCCGCGCGATGCATGTAGCATACGTGGCTAAGGATAAGGGCGTGATGGGAAGAGTGAATTGGTAGTTTCTACCCCGTACATTGAAGTCATTCACGGGCCATTACAAGAGTGGCCCCACCATGATTGGCTTTACGCAACGAGCAGGGAAACCGGAAACTGGCCCGGACTCAAGATTAATGAAGAAGCAAAGAAGATCTCAAGAGGCCAGCCTCTTCCGCACCCCTACCTGTGCACTTATTAGGACCTACCTCGATGACGCTCGGCAGCGCGTTCGGGGCAGGCCAGGGGGCTTCTATCGGTGGAACAAACCCTGGGTCCGTTGCCCAGACTATGCACAGGCATGGGAGTAAATTTAAAGCACCAAGGGTAGGCCAAAGTACAAGAAAGCAAGATTCTCAAAAGGCCAACATGCAGATCAAGAGGACCAAGGACAAGCCAGAGAAGTCAGAAACCACTAGGAGAAAAGTGTTCCTTGCCGTGCAGGCGAGCCCGGCAAAGACGGGGTCACCCTCGGAAGAAGACCTCCAAGACGCCTCGGAAGTGACTAAGTGGCAGCCATCTTCCACATGGCAGCCTCTTTCTATAGGAAATACTTACAGACAACACTCGTCCGATGATGTGTCAAGCAAGCAGGCACGAAGCTGGCAAAACTCCCCGGCAAGGCTTGCTGGGAAAGTGACGACGTGACATCGAGCGACATATTTTATGCGCTTTGTCAGCCTGCAGAGTTAGGTATGATAGCACTGTTTGCTATCTTATCAGTACATAATGACTGATTTTCCACTGTGGTGACCCCTTAACCTATAAAAGGAGGCCCGGGGCAACCTTATGATGCAGAGCATCCAAGTTCATCCCCATGGACCTACCTACATCGCCTACGACACCACTTGGACGAATGACAAGGGCCCAAGCAAAGGCTATCGAAGATAAGGTGAACTCTCTCCTCTCCGAACTACCACTTTCTATACATGAGACACGGCTACTACCTCAAGCGGGAACACTATGAGTGATCAGGTACTTGAAGGAAGGCCACGGAGCAGCTACATCCAACGGACAAGACGGCGAGGACACCAAGGATGATGGACAAGAAATAGAGTTTCCAAAGAAGCTCCAGCCACTAGACGACCGGTCGGGACCGGATCTCCGACACATGAAGCCCCAGCCTACCCAAGTCCCACCCAACGCAAGCTACAGCAAGCGAGCGGACGTCCATCCAAGACCGGACGACCGGCCACACCTCCCAGCGAGCGGATGTCCGGCCTCCACCGGACAGCTGGCACCACCACACCCGAGCCAAATCAGCGGATGTTCGAAGCGACTAGACGATCGGCTATCTCCAGAAATCTGGCGCCACCTCAACCGGGCCAAATTTGCGGAAGTCCGGCGACTTCCAGACGTCCGGACGCCCGTGAGCCACCAGACGACCGGTACCCACCGAACGTCCGGTACCTGTGTGTGCACAGTTTCGGGCCCGAGGCCCATGTACCCCTTCACTTCGCCCCCATTTGCACTAAGGCTATAAATAGACATCCTCCTCCTCCTAGTTAGGGTTAGCGTTGTGATAGCTCATATGTGAGATAGAGCCTCGCTCATCCATCCGGATCTACTCCACCGAGAGAAACTGTCACCTCCTTGGAGAAGATCAAGTTGGATTCAAGACCCCTAACGAGAAGACCTCAAGACCTCCTCATAGAGAATAACTAGTGACCCTATGTATCGTCCTTCGTTGGGTTTGGACCGTGTATCTCTTTGTGTTTCGAGAATCTAGCATATGTGTGACCGAATCTTGTTGGTTTGAGTGTTTTCTCTTGTGATTCCCCTCGTTCTCCTCTCATGTTCTTCGTAGGATCCACTCTAATCGTAAAAGATCAGCCCAAGGGTTTCCACCCTACATCATCTTGGTATCATGAGCCACGTTGATCATGGATTTGGAGCCCCTACCCCTTGTTTTCTAGCTTCATTTTGTTGTGTTCTTCCCCAATTTCGAAAATCCCCACCAAAAATAGCCCCAATTATTTTTTGTGATTTGTTGGTGTGATGAAGTTTTGTTGGATTTGATCCATGGATTTGCTTTGCCACGAGTGGATCTAGATTTTCCCCTTCGCCTCCATCATTTCCATCCACAAAATTGCTCGGATTCGGCAATTTTTGCCACCTCCACCATGAACCCTAGTTGTTCATCCCGTGCCCAAAATCGCCCAGGCACCAGACGTCCGCCAGCCACCGGACGTCCGACGTTTCCTAACAAAACTGCAAAAAAGTTCAGTTCAGCCACCACCACCACTCCACCTCCACCTCCACATATGCACTATAATACCCATTCCACTTCCACATATCCACCTGGATACCACCATCGCTCTCCGCAACCACCATTGCTTACTCGTTTCGCACTCCCACACAATTTTGTCACGGATTCGTCATCGACAATGACCAGTCCACCATTTGGACACCATGCCGTATGCAAGAACGGTAACCTCATCTTCATATCATGATATCCCATCATTATACATTCTTTCCATTACATTGATAACCACCATAGCCCAATTTTGCGTATCTTACCCATCTAGACTAGCCTTTGAGTATTGCCGGCAACGTTACTTGTGCACATTATTGATCATACTTCCCATAGCATACATACCATATCATCATGGTGCACATCTTAGTATCATCTCTTGTGTCACAAAGTTGTCATTGCATACACAATTGCTATCTTGGTTCGTCAAGTTTTGCATGAGAAAAGAGCTCCATAGAGAAAGAGGCAAACAAGCTTTTAAGCAAAAAGGGAAAGATAAGCAAAGAGCTTTTAAGCAAGAACCATAGCATCATACAACATTAAGATTGTCATACTCGATCATCTTGGATCATATCATCGGAATAGCACACTTAGGATAGAAGTCGTTGCATTTTTGGTTAGTAGGTTGTGTTCAAGTTTCGTATCCGCCTATTGTGCAATTGTGCTAGCGTCTCTCTAGTGTTGTGCGTTCCTATGTACCATATCTTGCTATTGGTCTACTTGTTGCATTTGCAAATTTGCGAATCTTCTCCAACATTTTTGAGGCTCACTAACAATTGGATCAAATTTTGTGCCACCATCCTAACCGAGCTCCACTATAAGATTTTACTTGTGTAGGTGTGAGAAACTGAGAAGAATTGGTACCAATTGTGCTATTTCCTTGTTCCACATTTGAGTGACCATTGTTCCATCTTCAACATCGGTCAAGGTACATTTGGTATAAGTTCTTCTATTTCTCCCACTCACATATTTGCTTGGAATGATGGATAGGCCAAGAACTTCTACCAACCCACTCTTCATCGAGCAAGACGACGACATGTCTGATACGTCTCCGTCGTATCTACTTTTCCAAACACTTTTGCCCTTGTTTTGGACTCTAACTTGTATGATTTGAATGGAACTAACCCGGACTGACGCTGTTTTCAGCAGAATTACCATGGTGTTGTTTTATGTGCAGAAAACAAATATTCTCAGAATGACCTGAAACTCCACAGAACATCTTAGAAAAAACAATAAAAAATCCTTGCCGAAGATGAAGACCAGGGGGCCCAGACCCTTCTCACGAGGGTGGGGGCGCCCCACTAGGGCGCGCCCCCAACCTCGTGGGCCCCTGTTGCGTCTCCGACTCCAACTCCACCTCCATTTATTGAGTTTCGATGAGAAAAAAATCAGAGAGAAGAAATCATCGCGTTTTACAATACGGAGCCGCCGCCAAGCCCTAAAACCTCTCGGGAGGGCTGATCTGGAGTCCGTTCGGGGCTCCGAAGAGGGGGATTCGTCGCCGTTGTCATCATCAACCATCCTCCATCACCAATTTCATGATGCTCAGCACCGTGCATGAGTAATTCCATCGTAGGCTTGCTGGATGGTGATGGGTTGGATGAGATTTATCATGTAATCGAGTTAGTTTTGTTAGGGTTTGATCCCTAGTATCCATTATGTTCTGAGATTGATGTTGCTATGACTTTGCTATGATTAATGCTTGTCACTAGGGCCCGAGTGCCATGATTTCAGATCTGAACCTATTATGTTTTCATGAATATATGTGAGTTCTTGATCCTATCTTGCAAGTATATAGTCACCTACTATGTGTTATGATCCGGCAACCCCGAAGTGACAATAATCGGGACCACTCCCGGTGATGACCATAGTTCGATGAGTTCATGTATTCACTATGTGCTAATGCTTTGTTCTGGTTCTCTATTAAAAGGAGGCCTTAATATCCCTTAGTTTCCAATAGGACCCCGCTGCCACGGGAGGGTAGGACAAAAGATGTCATGCAAGTTCTTTTCCATAAGCATGTATGACTATATACGGAATACATGCCTACATTACATTGATGAATTGGAACTAGTTTTGTGTCACCCTATGTTATGACTATTACATGATGAACCGCATCCGGCATAATTATCCATCACTGATCCGGTGCCTACGAGTTTCCATATACTGGTTCTCGCTTATTTACTTTCCCGCTGCTACTGTTACAATCACTACAAAATACCAAAAACATTACTTTTGCTGTCTTTACTTTTGTTGCCGCTACCACCACTATCATATTACTTTGCTACTAAACACTTTGCTGCAGATACTAAGTTTCCAGGTGTGGTTGAATTGATAACTCAGCTGCTAATACTTGAGAATATTCTTTGGCTCCCCTTGTGTCGAATCAATAAATTTGGGTTGAATACTCTACCCTCGAAAGCTGTTGCGATCCCCTATACTTGTGGGTTATCAAGACTAATTTCTGGCGCCGTTGTCGGGGAGCATAGCTCTATTCTTTGAGTCACTTGGGATTTATATCTGCTGGACACTATGAAGAACTTGAGAGATCCAAAAACTAAGATCTATTCCTCAACTATGAGGGGAGGTAAGGAACTGCCATCTAGCTCTGCACTTGATTCACCTTCTGTTATGAGTAAGTTAGCGACACCTACACCTGCTTCTGCTATTCGTTCTGATATGTCGCATGTTATTGATGATGCCACTTCTGCTATGCATGATACTTATGATGAAACTGCTTCTATGCCTGATACTACTGTGCCCCTTAGTGAATTTATTGATGAACAAATTGCTAGGGCTAGAGAAAAAGAAATTATTGAATCTGAATACGATGATGATAGTGATGATGAAAATATGTGTGTTATTCCTGAGGGTTATCTTTTTGATATGGAATCTTCTGCCGCTATTTTAGCTCGCAAAGATAGATATGAGTTTAAGAGGTTATTAATTAAATGGAACAAAGAATCACTTAGAGATAAAATGAGACCTGACCCTGCTTTTGCTACTTCACCTATATGTGTTCCTAATAAGAACTATGAATTCTCTATTGATCCTGATATAATTACTTTGGTTGAATCTGATCCGTTTTATGGCTATGAATCTGAAACTGTTGTGGCACATCTTACTAAGTTAAATGATATAGCTGCCCTGTTCACTAATGATGAGAGATCGTGTTACTTTTATATACTCAAAATATTTCCGTTCTCATTAAAGGGTGATGCTAAGATATGGTTTAATTCTCTTGATCCTGGTTGTGTGCGTAGTCCCCAGGATATGATTTATTACTTCTCTGCTAAATATTTCCCTGCTCATAAGAAACAAGCTGCTTTGAGGGAAATATACAACTTCACGCAAATTAAAGAAGAGAGTCTCCCACAAGCTTGGGGAGGCTTCTCAAGTTACTTAATGCTTTGCCTGATCATCCTCTTAAGAAACCTGAAATACTTGATATCTTTTACAATGGACTAACCGATGCTTCCAGAGATTACCTAGATAGTTGTGTTGGTTCTCTTTTCAGGGAAAGAACACCGGATGAAGCTAAAATTCTATTGAATAATATGTTGACAAATGAAAATAATTGGGCACCTTCTGAACCAGCTCCCGAGCCAACTCCTGCTCCAATTACTGAGCCTATCCCTAAACCAACTCCGAAGAAGAGAGGTGTTTTATTTCTCAGTCCCTAAGATATGCAAGAGGCAAAGAAATCTATGAAAGAAAAAGGTATTAAAGCTGAAGACGTTAAGAATTTACCTCCTATTGAAGAAATACATGGTCTTAATATACTGCCTGTTGAAGAAACATATGATCTTAATTCTTTATTTACTGAAGAACCTCCTGATCCCGATATCCCAACACAGGTAGTGAAGGTAAATTCTCTCTATAGATATGATAAAGCTGAAGTCCCTCCTACTAAAATTGCTAGTCAGTGCTTGGATGAGTTTGATAACTTTATCTTTAAGCAAGACGACTTCAATGCTTATATGATTAGATTCTTGGGTGATTATATGGCTAATATTAAAGGTGAACTTAAACTTGTTAGCGAACATGCTTCTATGGTTACCACTCAAGTAGAACAAGTACTTCAGGCTCAAAAAGAAGTTCTTGATGAAATGAATAGTAAGAAAAATGATTATGCTGTTAGGTGGCTACTAGAACTGGTAGAATGACTCAGGAAACTTTGTATCCTGAAGGCCACCCTAAGAGAATCGAGCAAGATTCTCATAGAAATAATATTGATGTTCCTAGTTCTTCTGAAAAGAAGAAGAAGAAAAATGATAGAACTGTGCAAACTTCTAGTGAACCTATTGGTGAACCACCTGATAATCCAAATGATATTTCTATGTCTGATACTGAAACACAATCTGGTAATGAACATGAACCTAGTAAAAATATTAATGATGATGTTCATGATGATGCTCAACCTAGTAATGACAATGATGTAGAAATTGAACCCGCTGTTGATCTTGATAACCCACAATCAAAGAATCAACATTATGATAAAAGAGACTTTGTTGCTAGGAAACATGGTAAAGAAAGGGAACCTTGGGTTCAGAAACCCATGCCTTTTCCTCCGAAACCATCCAAGAAAATGGATGACGAGGATTTTGAGCGCTTTGCTGAAATGATTAGGCCTATCTTTTTGCGTATGCGATTAACTGATGTGCTTAAAACAAATCCTTATGCTAAATATATGAGGGATATCATTACTAATAAAAGAAAGATATCGGAAGCTGAAATTTCCACCATGCTTGCTAATTATACTTTTAAGGGTGGAATACCAAAGAAACTTTGAGACCCCGAAGTACCTACTATACCTTGCTCCATTAAAAGAAATTATATTAAAACTGCTTTATGTGATCTTGGAGCCGGTGTTAGTGTTATGCCCCTCTCTTTATATCGTAGACTTGACTTGAATAAGCTGACACCTACCAAAATATCTTTGCAAATGGCTGATAAATCAACTGCTATACCTGTCGGTATCTGTGAGGATGTGCCTGTTGTGGTTGCAAACGTTGCTATTTTAACGGACTTTGTTATTCTTGATATCCCGAGGATGATAGTATGTCTATTATTCTTGGAAGAACTTTTCTTAATACTGCAGGGGCTATTATTGACTGCAACAAAGGCAATGTCACTTTTCATGTTAATGGTAATGAGTATACGGTACACTTTCCGAGGAAACAACCTCAAGTTCATAGTATCAACTCTATTGGAAAAATTCCATCGATTATATTTGGAGGTTTTGAATTTCCTCTTCCTAGTGTCAAGAAGAAATATGATATTCTTATTATTGGGGATGTGCATATCCCCGTTGAGGTAACTTAGTGATTTCGAAATTTCTCCGGTTTCATGATTATCGGAATGAGTTTGTTAACAAGACTTGATCAACCTTGTTAGTGGATTCTTTTTGATGAGCATGAGATGGATGAAACTAGAAGCACAACCTTCTGTACCCCACTTATACTTTCTGTTATTTATATTAAATAAAGTAAAAACATAATTTTCTGTCTGTTTCCTGACTTATCCGTGCAATATAAAAATATCCCGAAAATAAAAGTCCTCAGAATGACATGCCAATTTAATATGATTTTTTCGGGAATATTTGAGGATTTACTGTGCAAAAATTACCGCGGGAGGAGCTGTCACCTGGTCACGAGGGTGGTGGGCGCCCCCCTCTAGGGCGTGCCCCCTGCCTCGTGGGCCCACGGTAGCCCTCCTCCACTTATCCCAGCTCCAATCTTCTTCCTCTATCTCACACAAACATGAAAAACCAACTCAAGCACGAGTTCCAGCCACTTTTGCTGTGATTTTTGATCTCCTTGCTCACTCTCGCAAAACTGCTTGGGGAGATTGTTCCTTGGTATGTGACTCCTCCATTGGTCCAATTAGTTTTTGTTCTAGTGCTTTATTCTTTGCAAATTTGTGCTGCATAGGTGACCATGTTCTTGAGCTTGCACGTCAAATTTATATGGTTCCAAGTAGTTCTAATGCTTGATATAGGCTCTAGGCACTTGTAGGAGTAGTTGCTATCAATATTATTGAAGTTGGTTCACTTTTGTTTGAAGTTACTAAAAATTTCAGATTGTTTCAGAAAAATAATGAGGAGATTTTTGAGGGGCTCATCAAGCCAAAGCTCGAAGGAAAAGGCACCAAAGCCTAAGTATAATTTGCCGCGCACCGCAGAGATTCGGGCGTGTGAATGGCCTTCTGAAGATTTCTTTAGAGCAGCCGGTATCTATGAAGATTTTCATGAATTGGCTCACAATGCAGGCCTCACCGCTTTCCTACACGACCAATGCAATCAGTATCTCTTACTCACAAATACTTTTGTGCAAAACTTTTATTTTCATTCTAGGAACTCACCACCTACGGTGGAGTTTCATTTATATGATGAGCATAAGGAGATGTCACTTTATGATTTCTGTCGGATTTGTTTAATCCCTTTTGAGGGCAAGATAGAAGAACCACATCATGATGATGTGGCTGGGTTTATTCATACTATCATTGTAGGAGGAACTAGAAAGGTTTCCGATGCACGAATCACTAGCATACATTTTCCTGTTTTACGTTACTTTGCATTATTTGCTAGTCGTTGTTTAATTGGACGTGGAAACAGTGGAAACCTTAGTATCCCTGATATAATTATTCAGCACCACGGTTTATACAGTGATAACACTTTTAGTATGGGCGGTATTATTGCTAGACGGTTAAGTATGAACCGTACTAAGGGTCCCATCTTTGGAGGCGTCTATGCCACATGCCTAGCTGCACATTTTAACATACCTATTAGGCATGCTGAGAAGGAAGAAAAGGTGCTGCCCCGTGTTTATCTAGATCATAAAAGTATGGTGGCACATGATTTTATTGTTAAGAATAGGACAGGAGAGCTTAAGTATCAATTGTTCTTTAACAAACACCATCCTGAAACTATTACGTTGCCTGCTGCTTCTTTGTTTAATTTTGTAGGACCCTACCTCGTTATGTGGGCTGCCGTCCAAGCTTACAAGAATCCTGCACTAGCCCCGGAACAGGAGCCACAAGATGAGCCTCCACGACAATCTGTTTATTCTTGGGATCCAGAGATGACTGTCAGCCAGTGGTAGTCAGAGTCTTCTTCTTCATCACAGTATGATCCCAACTATTCTTCCTCATCACAGTATGACCCCAACAACTATTATTATGGATATCCGCTAGGCCAGCCGTGGCCATACACCAACTTAGGCCAAAAGCCTAAGCTTGGGGGAGTACGTATTTCTCACTGACATTACATTTATGTTCACACACACTCACTGCTAGATGTCGGTGCTCATACTTTTTCACTGTAATATCCATGCTAGTTTATTTTCTTTTTCCTGCTTTCTTCTTGTGTGTTTGTTAAACCTTAATAAAAACCAAAAAAATAGTAGTAGTTTATTTTTCTGCTGTAGTAGTAATAATTAAAAAGAAAACCCAAAAATATTTCCCGTTCTTCTTTTGCTTGTTGGGAGCTTTCCCGTGTAAATAGTTTTATTTCTTTTCTTTTCTTTGGGGGTCAGTAGGACAAGACCATAATTAAATTGTTGAAGTGGCTCTTATATGCATTATTGTTGATTTAACCCAGAGCCCATATTGCCTTGTCTTCTCCTGTTTATTGAATGCTCGCAGATTCCAGCTTAGTCCAATGCACGTACACTCTTATTATTATTCACACCGTTCGGTCGTGCAAGTGAAAGGCAATTATGATGATATATGATGGACTGACTGAGATGAGAAAAGCTGGTATGAACTCGACCTCTTTTGTTTTTGTAAATATGATGAGTCCCTCGTTCTTGATTCAGCTTATTATGAATAAACATGTTTGCAATGACAATTAGAGATCATAGTTGCTTGTGCCATGCTTGATTAGCTATGATTTATAATGGTTTACCTTGTGTGCCAACATGCTATTGAGATGATTATGATGTGGTATGACGGGGTGGTATCCTCCTTTGAATGATTTAAGTGACTTGACTTGGCACATGTTCACGCATGTAGTTGAAACAAAATCAACATAGCATTCACGATATTTATGTTCATGGTGGATTATATCCTACTCATGCTTGCATCCAATATTTAGTAATTTTAATGCATGTACATGGCTGTTGTCGCTCTCTAGTTGGTCGCTTCCCAGTCTTTTGCTAGCCTTCACCTGTACTAAGCAGGAATACTGCTTGTGCATCCAATCCCTTAAACCCCAAAGTTATTCCAGATGAGTCCACCATACCTACCTATATGCGGTATCTACCTGCCGTTCCAAGTAAATTTGTATGTGCCAAACTCTAAACCTTCAAATAAACATTCTGTTTTGTACGCTCGAATAGCTCATGTATCAACCAAGGCTGTCAATATCTTCCGTGTTAGGCGGGTTATTCTCAAGAGGAGTGGACTCTGCTCCTCACTCCCGAGAAAATGGCTGGTCACCGGGATGCCCAGTCCCATGCTTTATGCAAACTTAATCAAAATTAATTGCAAACAAAACTCCCCCTGGGACCTGATGTATGTTGGAGGCACTTGTTGTTTCGAGCAAGCCATGGATTGATGCTTGTTGGTGGAGGGGGAGTATAAACTTTACCATTCTATTTGGGAATCGCCTATAATGTGTTTAGCATGGAAGATATCACCATCTCTTAGTTGTTACGTTGACAATGAAAGTATACCGCTCAAAATACAATTTGTCTCCATTTCAAAACCGAGCTCTGGCACCTCTACAAATCCCTGCTTCCCTCTACGAAGGGCCTATCCATTTACTTTTATGTTGAGTCATCACCTTCTTATTAAAAAGCACTAGCTAGAGAGCACAACTGTCATTTGCATTCATTATTGTTAATTTATATTGGGTATGACTATGATTGGATCTCTTTTACCATGAATTACAATGTCTAGTCAGTCCTTGATCTTTAAAGGTGCTCTGCATTTATGTTTTGCGGTCTCAGAAAGGGCTAGCGAGATACCATCTTGTTATATCATATTGTGGTTGTTTTGAGAAAGTGTTGTCATCCGAGATTTATTATTATGACTTGCTAGTTGATTATGCTATTGACATGAGTAATTGTGAGATCTGAGAATTATTGCAAATGTGGTTAGTTATGATCTATGTTGAAAACTTGAATGCTGGCTTGACATAGTTACAACAACAAGAGCAAATAGAGTTTGTGAAAGTTTTTCTTTCTTTCTTTCAGTTTGTCAACTGAATTGCTTGAGGACAAGCAAGGGTTTAAGCGTGGGGGAGTTGATGCGTCTCCGTCGTATCTACTTTTCCAAACACTTTTGCCCTTGTTTTGGACTCTAACTTGTATGATTTGAATGGAACTAACCCGGACTGATGCTGTTTTCAGCAGAATTACCATGGTGTTGTTTTATGTGCAGAAAACAAATATTCTCGGAATGACCTGAAACTCCACGGAACATCTTAGAAAAAACAATAAAAAATCCTCGCCAAAGATGAAGACCAGGGGGCCCACACCCTTCTCACGAGGGTGGGGGCGCCCCCCCTAGGGCGCGCCCCCTACCTTATGGGCCCCCTGTTGCGTCTCCGACTCCAACTCCACCACCATATATTGAGTTTCGATGAGAAAAAAAATCAGAGAGAAGAAATCATCGCGTTTGACGATACAGAGCCGCTGCCAAGCCCTAAAACCTCTCGGGAGGGCTGATTTGGAGTTCGTCCGGGGCTCCGGAGAGGGGGATTCGTCGCCGTCGTCATCATCAACCAGCCTCCATCACCAATTTCATGATGCTCACCGCCGTGCGTGAGTAATTCCATCGTAGGCTTGCTGGACAGTGATGGGTTGGATGAGATTTATCATGTAATCGAGTTAGTTTTGTTAGGGTTTGATCTCTAGTATCCATTATGTTCTGAGATTGATGTTGCTATGACTTTGCGATGCTTAATGCTTGTCACTAGGGCCTGAGTGCCATGATTTCAGATCTGAACCTATTATGTTTTCATGAATATATGTGAGTTCTTGATCCTATCTTGCAAGTCTATAGTCACCTACTATGTGTTGTGATCCGGCAACCCCGAAGTGACAATAATCGGGACCACTCCCGGTGATGACCATAGTTTGAGGAGTTCATGTATTCACTATGTGCTAATGCTTTGTTCCGGTTCTCTATTAAAAGGAGGCCTTAATATCCCTTAGTTTCCAATAGGACCCCGCTGCCACAGGAGGGTAGGACAAAAGATGTCACGCAAGTTCTTTTCCATAAGCACGTATGACTATATACGGAATACATGCCTACATTACATTGATGAATTGGAGCTAGTTCTATGTCACCCTATGTTATGACTGTTACATGATGAACCACATCCGGCATAATTATCCATCACTAATCCGGTGCCTACGAGTTTTCCATATACTAGTTCTCGCTTATTTACTTTCCCGCTGCTACTGTTACAATCACTACAAAATACCAAAAACATTACTTTTGCTGTCTTTACTTTTGTTGCCGCTACCACCATTATCATATTACTTTGCTACTAAACACTTTGCTGCAGATACTAAGTTTCCAGGTGTGGTTGAATTGACAACTCAGCTGCTAATACTTGAGAATATTCTTTGGCTCCCCTTGTGTCTAATCAATAAATTTGGGTTGAATACTCTACCCTCAAAAGTTGTTGCGATCCCCTATATTTGTGGGTTATCAATGTCCTCCTACATCACAAAGATCCACCTCTTTGGTGCACAACGTGCTTTGCATCAAGAGCAACAAGCAATGAACAAACGCATCGACGACCTCGCAATCGACATGTGAATCTCCGAGCAACGTACAAGAGACTACTTCGACAACAAGCTCGATGACCACAAACAAGAGAATGATGCAAGAATGGACGAGATTCGTGCTTTGTTGCTCAACCGCTCTTCTACCAGTTCGTCCTACTCAAGATGGAGCCGCTCGAGTCAACACTCCGACGACACCATCTCCGGCTCAAGTACTCCAACATCAATACTATTCGACGTGCCGTGCACCAAGACCGTCAAGCAAACCGCAATCCTCTACATGGAACCGATGCTCAAGAACAACTTCGAGCGCAAGAGCATCGGCATCGTAAAAACCAAGCTACTTTTGCGCAAGCAGAAGAACAGCAACGCCAATGCCAACAAGAAGAGGAAGAGCGAGTGCGACAACACCAAGATGCACAAGACGCCGAGGCACAACGTCTAGAACAACAACGGTGAGAAGCTCGGGCACTTGATGTGCAATGTGCCCTCCACGACACAAATCGCGCCGTTGCCGAACGCAACCGCCATAGGCACGGACAAGAAGAAGCACTTCACGATGAAGTTCAACAGAGGATTTATCAATCACGTGTGCATCGTCAAGTTCCTCAAGCTCCTGCACAAGCTCGACAAGCTCCTCCACAAGCTCGACAAGAACCTAAAGTTCACTAAGAGAAAGAAGACAATGGAAATCCTCCATGAAAAGAGCAACATGAGGTTCACAATCCTCCACGAGAAGGGCGTAATCACCCTCGACCCCAACACAATGAAGAGCAACGCTACGTCAAGCTAAAGTTCACCATGCCCAAGTTCACCGGAGGTGATGATCCCGAACAGCACCTTTCATGGGCATTGAACATTGACAAAATCTTCCGCTTGCAAAACTATGAGGAAGAGAAGAAGATTGTGATGGCATCCCTTGAGTTCCAAGACTACGTCCTCATTTGTTGGGAACAAGTCATTGAGTGTCGAGAGGCAAGAGGTGAACCACCCATCACAACTTGGGCACAAATGAAGGATGTCATGAGAGCACGTTTCGTGCCAACCTACTACCACCGCGACCTCTTCAAGAAACTCCAACTTCTCAAACAAGGAACCAAGAGCGTTGAAGAATACTACAAGGAAATGGAGATTGCCATGATATGAGCCAATGTCATGGAAGATGATGAGCAAACTATGGCATGTTTCTTGAATGGACTCAATCATCCTATCAAGAAGATCGCCGACTTCCAATCATACTCGAACATCACCGAGCTTGTGCACCAAGCTACCAAGGTGGAACGTCAAGTGCAAGATGACTTCAAGTATGCCAAGTACTCATCAAAGTCCTATGGTTTCTCCAACACCCAAGCTTCAATGACTCCAACACCTTCTACCTCAACGAAGCCTTCTACAAGTAACGGAGACAAGTCAAGTTACAAGAAAACTTCGACAACATCAAGTCGTCCTCCTACAACAAGCAACTTCAAGCCGAGAGCTTCATCATCCTCTAACCCAACCGACGCAACCACCAAGACAAGTTCCTTCAAATGCTTCACATGCGGCGGCCGAGGCCACAAGTCCTTCGAGTGTACCAACAAACGCACCATGATCTTCAATGACGATGGTACACACGACTCCATGACCGAAGGAGAAATGGAAGCACTTGAGAAAGTGGCCATGCACTGGCAAGTGAATGAAGATGAAGATGATCAAGTCTTTTGTGACGATGATCTGAGCCCCGCTCTTGCTGTCTCCAAGGTATTGACACTTCAACATCAACAAAAAGAATACCAAAGATGCCATATCTTCCACACCAAGGCCGGCATCAATGGAAGGTTCGTCAAGGTCATCATCGATGAAGGGAGTTGTCATAACTTGGCAAGTGAAGAAATTTGCTCCAAACTCCAATTGGTCAAGATGAAACACCCACATCCCTACAAAGTTCAGTGGCTAAGCGACTCCGGCACTATCCAAGTCGAGCATATGGTACAAGTTTCCTTCAAGATCGGAGCTTACGAAGACACTTTGGAGTGTGATGTCGTTTCTATGTCCGTTTGCCACCTCCTTCTTGGACGACCATGGCAATTTGACCGAGGTGTCATCCACAATGGGAATACAAACCACTATAGCTTCACGATGAAGGGAAAGGAGTATTTGCTATGTCCTATGTCTCCAAGCCAAGTAATCGCTGACAAGCAAGCCACCCATCATGGAGAAAATAGTGAGAGAGTGAACCACCAAAAAGAGAGTGAGCGCCACAAGCCCAAATTGAGTGCCTCCGTGATGAGCGACAAGAAAAACCTAGTCCTATTTGCCACAAAAAGTGAGATGTGAGAAGTGTGTGAGAACCCATCAAGTGTCATGCACTATGTCCTTTTGTGCAAGGACGAGGCACCAAAAACTAACACCTCTCACAATCTACCTTTAGTGTTATCTTCTCTTTTGCAGGAATTTCAAGACGTTTTCCTCGATGAGCTACCTCCGGGTCTACTTCCACTATGAGGCATTGAACACCGAATCGACCTCATCCCCTGAGCACCCCTTCCTAACAAGGCCCCCTACTATGTCAACCCTGAGGAAACTAAGGAGATACAACGACAAGTACAACAACTCATCGACAATGGCCATGTATGAGAAAGCTTGAGCCCTTGTGCCATACTGGTAATCCTTGTTCCCAAGAAAGATGGTACATATCGCATGTGTTCTAATTGTCGTCCTTTCAACGCTATTACTGTGCGTTATCATTACCCTATGCCACGCCTAGATGATATGCTAGATGAGTTTAGCGGAGCCACCATTTTCTCTAAGATTGACCTTAAAAGTGGCTACTATCAAATACGCATCGCAGAAGGTGATGAATGCAAAACCACATTTAAGACCAAATTTGGCTTATATGAATAGCTTGTTATGCCAATGGATTTATTCGAAGCACCCGGTACTTTCATGCGAGTCATGCATTTTGTTCTTCGACCCTATATTGGTGTATTTGTTGCCGTCTACTTTGACGATATTCTTGTTTTTAGCAAATCTCTCAAAGATCATGTCACCCGTCTTAGAACCGTGTTGCAAACCCTTAGGAAAGAGCACCTTTATGCTAATATGGACAAATGCCTTTTCGGTGTTAATAACCTTGTTTTCTTGGATTTCGTTGTGTCTTCTAAGGGTGTTCATGTAGATGAATCTAAGATCAATGCTATTAAAACTTGGCCCCAACCAACCAACTTGCAACAAGTGCATAGTTTTCTTGGTTTAGCTGGTTTCTATCATAGATTCGTTAATGATTTTAGCACCATTGCTTCACCTTTGCATGCTTTGAGTAAGAAGAATGCGCCATTTGTATGTGGACAATACCAAGATACCGCATTAAATGAGCTTAAGAATTTGCTTACACATGCTCCTTTGCTTGCTTTACCCAAGTTCGATAAACCATTCGAGATTCATTGCAATGCTAGCGGTTATGCCATAGGAGGTGTGTTAATGCAAGAGAAGCGCCCTATAGCTTTCTTTAGTGAAAAACTTTCCGAAGCACAACTCAATTATCCCATATATGACAAAGAGCTATATGATTTAGCGAGAGTCTTACATGTTTGAGAGAGTTCATTCTTCAAACCGATCATGAAACACTTAAGTATCTTAAGGATCAAACAAAGTTGAACAAGCGTCGTGCTAAATGGAGTGAATTCATTAAGTCATTTCCTTATGTCATCAAGTATATTAAAGGTAAGGAAAATGTTGTGGCGGACGCGCTTTCCCATAGATGCATGCTTGTTACCCAACTTGAATTGAATGTCATAGGATTTGAGCACATAAAAGACTTGTATGCGCATGACCCTACTTTTGCAATTCCTTATGCCAAGTGTTTGACGCATACATCTTGGGAATGCTATTACATCAAAGATGATTACCTTATGAGAGCTAACAAAGTTTGCATCCCCGAGTCTTCTCTTTGTTTGTTACTTCTGCAAGAATCTCATGGAGGAGGACTAATGGGACACTTTGGATGCAACAAGACATTTGCTATGCTCTCCAAGAACAATTTTTGGCCCAAGATGTTCTGTGACGTCTCACGCTTCACCAACCGATGTTATACATGTCGCAAAGCTAAGTCTAAAGCACAATCTCATGGCCTTTATATGCCCCTTCCAATTCCATATCACCCATGGGAGGATATTAGCATGGATTTTGTGCTTTGTTTACCTAGAACTAGAAATGGAAAGGATTCCGTGTTTGTTGTTGTGGACCGATTCTCTAAAATGGCACAATTCATACCATGCAACAAGATAGATGATGCTTCACATGTTGCAAATCTTTTTTGTAGGGAAATCTTGCGCCTACATGGAGTGCCAAAGACGATTGTCTCAGACCGTGACGTCAAGTTCTTGAGTTACTTTTGGAAGACCTTATGCGCCAAGCTCGGAATCAAGCTCTTGTTCTCTTCGGCATACCATCCCCAAGCAGACGGCCAAACGGAAGTGACGAACCGAACACTCTCCGCTCTAGTCTGCTTATTAATCAAGAGGAACATCAAGGAGTTGGAATAGTGCCTACCCATCGCTGAGTAAGCCTTCAACCTCGCAAGACATTTGACTACCGGCAAGTCCCCCTTCGAGGCCGTCTACGGTTTCAACCCATTGTCCCCATTGGACATTCTTCCTCTACCACCACAAGAGCGCATCAACATGGACGCGAGTGCCCGAGTGAACTATCTCAAGAAGATGCATGAAGATACAAGGCACACAATCGAGCACAAAGTACCAACCAAGCTCAACGTCAACAAGCAACCCATGATATTCAACATTGGAGATCTCGTGTGGCTACACCTTTGCAAGGACCTCTTCCCCAACGAACGCAAGTCCAAACTTCTACCCCGAGCCGATGGACCCTTCAAGGTGCTAGCTTGCTACAACAACAAGGCTTACACGATCGATCTCCTATGCAACAAGTACAACGTGAGCGACGTCTTCAACGTCAAGGATCTCTCTCCCTACCATGGTGATGAAGATTTCGATCCGAGGTCGGTTCTTTCCCAAGGGGGGGGGGAGATGATGCGGAGCATCCAAAGGTCATCTCCACGGACCTACCTACGTCTCCTACAACACCACATGGACCAATGCAAGGGCCCGAGCAAAGGCTATCAACGATAAGGTGAACTCACTCCTCTCTGAAATACCACTTTCTATACATGAGACATGGCTACTACCTCAAGCAGAAACACTATGTGTGATCAGGTACTTGCAGGAAGGCCACGGAGCATCTACATGCAACAGACAAGACGACGAGGACACCAAGGATGATGGACAAGAATTAGAGTCGCCAAAGAAGCTCCAGCCACCGGACGACCGGTCGGGACCGGACGTCCTACACCTGAAGCCCCAGCCTACCCAAGTCCCACCCAACACAAGCTACATCGAGCGGACGTCCCTCCAAGATCGGACGACCAGCCACACCTCCCAACGAGCGGACTTCCATCCTCCACCGGACGACCGGCACCACCACACCGGAGCCAAATCAGCGGATGCCCGAAGCGACCGGATGACCAGCCATCCTCGGAAATCCGGTGGCACCTCAACCGGGCCGAATAGCGGAAGTCTGGAGACTTCCGCCTGTCTGGACGCCCGTGAGCCACTAGACGACCAGTACCCACCTGACGTCCGGTACCTGTCTGCGCACAGTTTCGGGCCCAAGGCCCATGTACCCCTTCACTTCGCCCCCATTTGCACTAAGTCTATAAATAGACCTCCTCCTCCTAGTTAGGGTTAGCGTTGTGATAGCTCATATGTGACATAGAGCCTTGCTCATCCATCCGGATCTACTCCACCGAGAGAGACCGTCACCTCCTCGGAGAAGATCCACTTGGATTCAAGACCCCTAACGGGAAGACCTCAAGACCTCCTCACAGAGAAGAACTAGTGACCCTATGTATCGTCCTTTGTTGGATTTGGATCGTGTATCTCTTTGTGTTTCGAGAATCTAGCATATGTCTGACTGAATCGTGTTGGTTTGAGTGTTTTCTCTTGTGATACCCCTCGTTCACCTCTTGTGTTCTTTGTAGGATCCTCTCCAATCGTGAAAGACCAGCCCGAGGGTTTCCACCCCACATCACCTTAGAATGGGTTGGACACTGGACTACCAAATCCACCCCCTCATATTCCATACGCACATAGCCGTTTAGCCCCGAGGCAACCCTACCGGGAAAATGGGCTACGACCACCACCATTTTTCCACCATCAATCCACCAAAGCAGGAGTAGGGTTTGACGCCACGCGGTGGCTCGAACATGGGTAAAAACTTCCTGTGTGATCCCTACCGTGCTGCCCCACACTCCTCTACTCTTTGTACAATGTGCCATCACCCCACCGAACTAGCAAGGGACCTTTGGTCCCATAGGTGGCCGTGGTTTCCCACGACACTCTCCCCTCACTGCTGGTGAAAGAGCCGGCAGGAACCATCTACCTGGAAGGGAAGGAGGCTTAACGTTGTCGCCATCGGCTAGGAAGGGAATCCACTACCGTCACAGATGTTCTCTTACCCAGCGACGGCGCGGGAGGGCCTTCGACCCCTTCTTCCTCGTTGCCGTACATAGTGTGGGCAGACCGGCCTCCCGCCGCCCACTGAGCCACACCCCGAGAACCTTAAGGTATAATTTACTTATTACACATGCATTTCTCTAGCTGCATGTGGGATTGTTCCGCCTTTGCACTCAAATCTAGGTGTTGGATCAAACAGGAAAGTAGTGCGGAAAGTTGTATAGCATGAATCTAGGACGTGGTTCAAAGAGGAAAGGAAGGGGGGGAAAGTAATACAGACTGGCTATCCAGGACCTACGTTGGTCGAAAATGGAAAACAATGACAAACGCAGTACACACATCTGTAACAAACTGATCTTTCTATTTTGGGGGACAAGGTTGTAGAGTTTGAGCAGGACTAGATTTACTGCCCTCACATAAGGAAAGTTGTCTAAGGATAAAAAAACTAGGACCAACACAAATATGCTCCTTCGTTGTTTGTTCTTTGTTGCAACAGACTGCGCATCACCCCTTTATACATTGGTAGATGCACTTGGTGGTGGTGCGTCCACTGTCCCATACAACTCTTTAGCTATTATTAATCTAAGGCCCTCTTTTATTAAAAAGTCCTAGGACTTTTTTTAGTCTCAACTAGAAAGTTCCTAGTCCCTACCTGTTTGGTTCTAGGGACTAAACATGGACTAGAGGTTATTGAATGACATGCTAAAAGACCATGTTACCCCTAGTAATGAACTGATAGAGATAAGGTGCGATGCGGGGCAGAGGAAACTGTTGGAAGAAGTCCCCAAAAGACTCACCTTTATGGTCTTCTTTCTTTAGTCCCAAATGCCCACTTTTAGTCCCTGAAAGTCCCTCTTGTTTGGTTTAGATGGGACTAAAAGGGACTTTTTTAGTTCCTACACAAAAAAGTGCTTGTAAACAAACACCCTCTAATAATGTCGCTGAATATTGAAGCAATGCCACAGCTAAAAGAAAATTACATGTTTAATGAATTTTATTGTTAATATAATCTCTCTGTTAATATGAATCAATGCCAGTGTTTGAGATATGCTACTGTCTTGCTTTCTTTCCCATTTAGATAAGTTAGATGCTTCTTTTTGTTGGCTTCTATGTCATCCACCGTTATTGACCACTAGTTGTTTCCTTTGCACCTCTGTGTAAACAGGGTTAACTAATTCCTCGTTGCTATTGCGACCTTTTGTTGCACTGCACAAAACGGTTTTGTTTTAAGAGTGTTTTGTGCAGTTCAACCAAAATGTCACATCGACAATGTTGCTTGATTGCTTGATCTTAGTGGACCTGCACAAGAGCAGATCTGACTTCCTATCCATGTTGGCAAATTTGTTTCTGATCTTCTTATTGTGAGTTGTTTGAATTTCGCATCATGAGAGGTCAGTACTAGCCTTCTATCACATGATTGTGCAGTGTGCTTTCATATGTTGTGCTACTTATACGGTAATGTTTCTTGATTTTAGTGAACTGCACAAACAGAGACAAGACTTCCAATCTGTATGTGCACCGTAATATCACATTGAGGTAAGATAATGATATTTCACAACTGTTGGCCTGTATTTTGCCACTGTCATCAGAAAATTAATGTCGTTGTTTAGTGCTATACTTGTGCTCCCTAATTGACATGCCAAATCTTACATTGAAGGCAAAGCTTGTCTGTTATTGAACCAAGTGATGAAGGGGAAGAACAAGCGGAAGAAAAACAAAAATCAACTCCCGGTGCAGTAATGAAGCACTGGAACTGTGATGACACAAGTAATGATGTTGTTTTGCATCTTAATTTATTGCTATGACTGGAACGAGCAATTGTTTTTCCACTAATTTGATGTCACTCTTAATGTGATATGTAATTATCTCTACTTGTGCAAACAGGGATCTTCTTTGAAGATAACATACATTTTAGTGGAACTGCACAAGAAGATGTTGGAAACATTAAACTAATTGAGGAGTATATAGTAAGCACGGCAACCACAGTAGATAACAACAGATGGTTCCGGAGAAGTGCTTCATCTGTATGATCTACACAATAAGCCTCCTGACAAAGGTTGGTACTCGCCCACGGATTTCATCCATATGATTGAGCTTTGTCATCTCTATTGGTGTTGTGCTACTATTTAGATACTGTCATGAGAAAGTGGTATTGTCCTTCAGAAGTGCTTCATCTGTGTTGTTTAAATATTTCCTTTTTTTGAGTACATGAAGTGCCTAGTTCATACTATGCGAGGATGAAGATGCCAAGCCTGTCTACTTAAGAAGGGAGAAATTGAAGGATGGTTACATTATTTCCCAGAAGAACAAACTAAGTTCAGCTTAGAAGGACTCACGGATCTCCATCTTTGTTGCTGTGATGGCCAATACAATGGTGTTTTAGGATTCCTTCCGATGACTTCCATTTTTTTAAATGTGTGCTCTGCATGGATCATGTAGGTTGCCTATTTAAACTATCAATTCATAGTACATTTTTCTTTATACTAATCACTTTTTCGTATTTATGCAAACAGGGGTGCTCAGCTTGATTTCAATGGGAACTGCACAAAATGTTCGCGAATACATTGAATATTCTCGAATCATTCATTTCCGCCACAAGAAAGGAGGTGCCGATATGTTCAAGGCATTGCAACATATAAAGGCAAAATCATACAAGCTACACGCGAATTTGGTTGATTTTGGTGGAACTGCACAAAAACAACACCTGGTTTATTTAGCACGAGGTGCCATGTCAATGTTCGAACTGATGGCAAACCCTGCCCATTCCACAATCATAGGCATTTGATATTTTGGAATGGGAAAACCTTATCAAAGTTTGCTCATTGATGTACGCAAAAAAAGACACATTTGACATTTTGGAATGGGACAACCTTGTCAAATTTTGCTCATTGATGTTAGCAAGAAGACATGCGTTTGATATTTTTGAATGGGACGCCCTTTGCTGTCAGCAGCATCGATCGGTTTTTCTTTATACTTTAGTTGTGAAGTAAATATTGGCTCTAACATGTGAATCGCTGAGATGCATAATCATCGATTGTTTTGAATGTTCTCTATGAATTGCCAGGCCAGTGTGTTTAATTGCAATGTACAGGAAAGCTAAAAAGCTGCTCAAACTTTTTGTACTCCCTCTGTTCCTTTTTACTTCGCATATTAGATATCTTTCAAGTCTGTTGATTTTACATTGTGAATGTTGATACTTTTTCTATAAGATTGGTCAAAGTAGAGATACTTTGACTTCAGACAAAACTTATATGCAGACTAAAAAGGACCGGAGGGATTACATGTGAAACTGCTGCAAACGAGGTGATCACCCTAGGAATAATGCTAGTACGTATTGTTTTGCATGTTCATCCAATGCCAGTGATACAAAAATTCGAACTAATCGAAGTAAATTCATTCATACACAGCTGGATTTCATATAAACATGCCGGATTTCATTACATTTCATACATTGTTCAACTAAAAAGGGTGCGCTGGAGGTATAATTAATTAACCAAAGCTACCCACCCGTGTCTGGCTGAGTCGAATAGAAGCTTCTTCTCCAGCGGACTAAGCTTCAGTGACTTAACTGCAGATGCAATTGCTTCACTGACATGTGGGCCAGATGCCTCTTGGGCCCACATGCAGTGACCCAACTACACCTGCAGTTAAGTAACTGAAGCAACATCCTTTTTGAACACAGCTCTCCGACTCCACGTCACCGCCAAGAAGCTAATCGCCCGTCAATGGTCAACCCGCCAAGCTTGCCTTCAACCGGAGGGTAGCAGCAGTGGCCTTACTTTGACCCGAGAGATGGTGACCTACCGTTTTCTACTCGTCCTCGTTTTTTGTGTGGCATGGCCTCGTTCGCAGTGGGTGGGGCCTTGACGGAGCCGACGATGTCCTTTGTCTCGTTGCCACCGGGGCGGTGCCTCGGTGGAGCGGGGGAAATCACCCCTCATTGACGGCAGGACGAGGCCTCAGGGAATCCGGCGATGTCCTCTACCTCGTTGTTGGCGGGGCAGGGGCTCGGCGGAGCAGGGCCTTGCCAAATCCGGCGAAGTCCTCCGCCTCGGTGCCGGCGGGGTGGGGCCTCGGCGGAGCCGGCGATGTCCTCTGCCTCGTTGCCGGCGGGGCGGGGGCTCGGCGGAGCAGGGCCTCGCCGAAGCCGGTGAAGTCCTCCACCTCGGTGTCGGTGGGCGGGGCCTCGGTGGAGCCGGCGATGTCCTCTGCCTCGTTGTTGGTGGGGCGGGGCCTCGGCAAATCAGGGCCTTGCCGAAGCCGGCGAAGTCCTCCACCTCGGTGCCAGCGGGGCGGGGCCTCCACGGAGCCGGCGATGTCCTTTGCCTCATTGTTGGCGAGGTGGGGCCTCGGTGGAGCAGGGCCTCGCGAAGCCGGTGAAGTCCTCCACCTCGATGCTAGCGGGGCGGGGCCTCGGCTGAGCCGACATTGTCCTTCGTGTCGTCATCGGTCTCGCCAAACAGCGCCTCGCCCGCTTCGTCGTCCTCTTTGTAGGCAGCCACAACCTCCTCCACCCGCATGCGGTATCGCTAGTGCGCGAGGCGGCTCTCATGGGCGGAGCGGTACGACTCGAGCAACACCTCCTCCTCCGCCTGCTCCGCGGCGATCTGCTCCTCCGCCTGCAGGTGCTCCTAGAGGAGACCGTGGTTGTAGGCGGCGTTGGCCTGCGCCTCCCGGAACTACTGCTGACACTTCTGCCTGACCGTGTCCATATATTGGGCACGGGCCTCGCTGGTGGTCATGGTGCAATGCACCGGCAAGGATGGCGCTGACGCGGGGGTTGGCGCTGGATCGTCGACTACCACGTTCTCCATTGGGACATCGTCATCCCTCGGCTGCATGCCGGCCAGCCAGTCGGCATCAATGGCTGCCATCTCCTTTTGGTCTGTCGTCCGCCCGTCCCGAAGAGCACCAAAGCGCGAGGAACCCATGGGGGGAGTGGTGTGGACAGGAGAAAGGGAATGGAGGCGGATGACTGCGGCTATGGCCGGCGCAACAATTTATATAGCAATGGTGGGCGGCAGAGGGACGGAGGGGTGGTGCCGGAGTAGCCACCTCGGCAACCGCGTATCATTAATGTGGGCGGCAGACGAGCGAATGGACGGCACTTGTGTCGTTTGAACGCGGAGCAATCGCCTGCACCAGGAAGCGGCGCGGGCGGCGCTGACCATTTGAGGCAAAAAGCGCGCGCGGGCAAGGAAGGCGGTCTGGGTGGGCCAGGGCGGTCAGACTCGTTCTTGGCAGCGGTACGGTCCAGCAGCTGGACATGCTGGCTCGCCAACAAGCTCGCCAAGCTGAGCGACGACAATCACACTGTGGACGTGGCTTCCGACCAGGAGCCGGCGCCACCGCCCAAGCTGGTTCATGCCGTGTTCACCATAGAGCAGGTGCGGCCGCACTTCGACACCCTAATGGCGGAAGAGCTACCAGCGCAGGAGGACCTGTGCTACAACCTCTATCTCCTCAACGAGCACCGGCCCGGAGAAAGACGAATCGCCGGCAAACAAGCGAGCGACAATGCCGTCGCGGACATGTGGACATATGATCCTGGCTTCCTATATGAGCAGCGGGCACTGTATCAGACCATCCGTAGGACCCGCGAGGCCCTCTCCGTCATTCTTCGAGTTGTTACGCTCGCCGTGGTGCCGCTGTCTCGCATTCTCAACATGGTCAACGAACATGAAGAATCAGGAGATGACTTTAATTAGAGAGGATGATAGTGGGGACCCACCAGGGCCATAGCCGCACGTACGCAAGTGCCTCCTTAATATATACAAATATTTTTTTGCTTCCTCCTGGTTTCCTGACATCATGGTCCCATGCCATTGTCAACCTATATAGTCAATAAATGAGAGAATTGCACAAGGAGTGGCCTACAGTTGGGACCCAACACCTCGAACAGTATTTGTGTTTTCGAGGTGTGAGCAGAGTTTTTCTTGAGCAATGATTTTGTTGTTGTTCAGATGAGCAGGGTATCAACTGGGCCAGTTGTGGCCCGTTTAGCCCGGGCCTTCAAGTATAGCTAGGCTAGCCCAACCCAGATATTAATTTTTTCAAGCTGAAAATGGCTAGCCCAGCTGTACTTTTTTTGAGGAATACCCAGCCCAGGTCAACTTGTTATTCCCCGCCCCGCTAGGCTGCAAATCTTTCCTAGGAGGGAAGCATTAGGCTTAACAAGAAAATGGGCATTAAGAAATAATTAATGGGATGTAATTATAAAAACGGGGCTATAACTCTAAATAAATGCACCAAACACATAATTAGTTAAAAATATATTATTTTTGGATTTTGAAATTTTTCATTTCATTACTTCTTGCGCGCGCAATATTCCATTGGATTTTTTGTAATATAAATTTATTTTTAAATTATATTTAAGCTGACTAGATATTTCGGATAAAAATAATTTGGATCCCATCAAAATGTAGGAAATTTTATTGAATTCCGTTTTGAGCGGTTGGTTGAAATTATTAATCGTTGTCCTAGATAGAAAATGGCATGTATTTTAATAAACTATAAATGGGTTGTAGTAAATTCCATTAGAATTCAAAAATGGGCTGTACATTCTTACCAATCACAAATGGGCTATATGTTCTCTGCCACACACTTGTGGGCCTACTAAGTTGACGTGTACGCAAGGCTTTGTCAACTTATAGTCAACACATGGTTCTAGCAGCAGTGGCCATTGGATGTCCATCCAACACATGTCGTACTTCTTCAATCTCGGATATTCTTGCTTCTGCCGCCCAAACCACCGCTAGTGGTACCGCCTGCTACTGCCTGCCGTGGCCGGCTATGCTGCCGCGGAGGACTCACCAGCCCACCCTACTCCCATCGCCGTCGAGGACATTCCTCTACTCACCAACACCTCCTGTTATTCTTCGGCGATGGCAGCCTCACACCGCAGCCAAACTAGTGAACCCTCATACTCCCCTCTGTGTGGGCATACACCTGCCTCCTCTTCCCTGGCTCCGTGTCCTTCCCTTCCCAGGCCTCGCTGTCGTCCACCGCCTGGGTGTTGTCCGCGTGCCGTGTTCAAAATGGTCAACGAATGACAACCATCGGAAGAGGACTCTACACGGTGAGGCTGACACATGGACCCACCAGCTACATCTTCACACGCAAGGAAGTGCGTCCATATTACACGCAAAAAATGATTCTTCCCGCTGACAGCTGGGACCCACCATCTATATCTTCGCACACAAGGAAGTGCGTCCATATTACAGGCAAAAAAATGATTCTTCCCCCTGATAGCTGGGACCCACCAGCTATATCTTCGCACGCAAGAAAGTGTGCCCTTATCCTCCCTAACAGCTGGGACCCACCCGGTCAAAGCGTACGTAGCGTTTTCTGTCTGGTCGCGAACGTGTATGTACATACTGGTCGATCGATCTCTTTGCAATGATGAATCGTGGCCGCGCAAGCAGCGACACGTGTAGTAGTAGAGCCAATGACGTAGCAGTTCAGGTAGTCCCTTCTAAACCGTGTACATGTACGTAGAGCTAGATGCCAAAAAAATACTACCACGTACGTACATATGGGCGAGGTCTCCAACGCCTACTCGCACATATGCAAGACTTGGTCTCGTGTATATGGAGAGGCAACGAACATCAGCAACAACGTCCCGTTCATCGGGCAACCAACCGGCTGGGTCGGAACAGAGAAACAACGTTCTTTTCATGGATAGGCAACAAACTGGGTCGGAATGCGTCCTGTTCAATGGGAGCCAACCGGCTTGGACGGAACAGCCGAAATAGGGTCTGACATACCGCAAAATGGAGGAAACGGACTCCTGTTGGAGCGCCCCGGTCGAAATGGGGGTCCTGTTCATCGGGATGGGTGTGGCGTACCGCAAAATAGAGGCTGGACTTGTGTTGGAGCACTACGCTTGAAACAGGGGTCCTATTCATTGGAGACGAAGGAAACAGACTAGTGTTGGAGCGCTACGGCCGAAACAGGGCTCCTATTCATCGGAGGAGTGTAGTGGCGTACCGCAAAACTGGACTCCATGGGCCACTGTCCACCCACCGTGTCTTCCTCCTGCCTCCACCAGCTACTATTCATCCAGCCCTCCATCGGCTATTGTTCATCCACCCCTCCACCGGCTCGGCTGTGGCAGCCTTCTCTCGGGGTCCTGTTCATCCAGCGGTAACGGCCTACTACTACGGGTCCTGTTCATCCAACCCCCACCGGGAACTATTCTCTCCGACCCCAACCACGTACGTCTCGACTTATCGAACCAATCCCCACGTTCATTGTTCATCAAGAGGCAACAGGCTCGATCGGCTTCAGTTAGCAATAGTAGCGAAGGAGTCGCTCGGGTTCAGTTAACATGATCGATCTCTCGGGTCAGTAGTAACATAGCTAGTGCAATCTCTCGGGTTCAGTAACATAGCCAGTGCAATCCCACGGTGGGCGCCAACTATCGTGGATTTTTCACGGCAGATGTCCTAGTGTGAGGACTTAGTCATGAGGCCAACACATCTATGCGGTAGCTTGAAGGGGTTGGTTGAAATCAAGAGACGTGAAGCAGATCAACACACAAGACAAGGATTTAGACAGCTTCGGGCCCCGAGAAATATCATCCGGTAACAACCCTACATGCTGTTTGTTGCTAGGTCTCATTATGCTCATGGTCGCCGCATAAGTCGGCTCCCCCTTTGTGTCTAGCCCTAGAGATTGTTTCTTGTTGCTTGTCCCTCTTTGGGGAGCCTTGCCCCTCCTTATATAAGTTGAAGGGGCGGGTTACATGACTAGTCCTAGTAGGATTAGGATTACTTAATTACAAGTGGAGTCCTAGTCTTGCTTCCTTTGTAAGTGAATATTCCTTACGCTTTCCTCTTAAGCCGGCCCACCAGGGTATAAGCCGGCCTGCTTGGCCTTGGGCATTGTCGTCCGTCTGATCCACCCGCCGGGTCTCCAGTGAGTCACAATATCAAGGTGGGTTACATGTAAACCACCATGTCCGGGCGGATCGCCAGTGAGTCGCCAAGCTCCAGCCAGGTCTCTGGTGAGTCGCCAAGTCCGGCCGGGTCATACTTCACCTATTGAAGAGATACATTGCTACTTCACCCATTTGTATTTCCAACAAGGATTATGATTTCCCTGTCGATCCTGAGTTAATTACTTTGGTTGAATCTGATCCTTTCTATGGCTATGAATCTGAAACTGTTGTGGCACATTTTACTAAATTAAATGACATAGCCACCATGTTCACTAATGATGATAAAACTCGCTATTACTTTATCCTTAAGTTATTTCCGTTTTCATTAAATTGTGATGCTAAAACATGGTTTAATTCTCTTGATCCTGGTTGTGTGCATAGTCCCCGGGATATGATTTATTACTTCTCTGCTAAATATTTCCCCACTCATAAGAAACAAGCTACCTTAAGGAAAATATATAATTTTGTGCAAATTGAAGATTACTTAATGCTTTGCCTGATCATCCTCGCAAGAAAAATGAAATACTTGATATCTTTTATAATGGACTAACCGATGCTTCCAGAGACCACCTAGATAGTTGTGCTAGTTGTGTTTTCAGGGAAAGAACTGTTGATCAAGCTGAATTGCTATTGAACAATATGTTGAGTAATGAAAATTATTGGACACTTCCTGAACCAACTCCTAAGCCAACTCCAAAGAAAATGGGTATTCTATTTTCTCAGTCCTGAAGATATACAAGACGCAAAGAAATCTAGGAAAGAAAAAGGTACTAAAGATGAAGATGTTAAGAATTTACCACCTATTGAAGAGATACATGGTCTTGATAACCCGACATAGGTAGTAAAGGTAAATTCTCTCTATAGATTTGACGAAGGTGATATTCCTCGTAATAAGTCTGCTAGCCAATGCTTAGATGAGTTTGATAATTTTATTATTAAGAAAGAAAAATTCAATGCTTATCTTGGTAGACAATTGAATCGTAATGCTTATATGATTGAACACTTGAGTGATTATATGTCTAGAGTTAAAGGTGAACTTAAAATTGTTAGTAAACATGCTTCTATTTATTACCACTCAAGTAGAACAAGTACTTAAGGCTCGGAATGATTTGCTCAATGAATTAAATAATAAGAAAAATGATAATGATGTTAGAGTTGTGACAAGAGGGGGTAAAATGACTCAGGAACCTTTGTATCCTGAGGGCCACCCTAAGAGAATTTAGGAAGATTCTCAGAGAAGTAATGTTGATGCACCTAGTTCTTCTAAGAAGAAGAAAAAGAAAAATGATAGGACTTTGCATGCTTCTAGTGAACTTGTTGTTGACACACCTGAGAATCCCAATGATATTTCTATTTCTGATGCTGAAACACAATCTGGTAATGAACATGAACCTAGTGATAAGGTTAATGATGATGTTCATGTTGATGCTCAACCTAGCAATGATAATGATGTAGAGATTGTACATGATGTTGATCTTGATAACCCAAAATCAAAGAATCAACATTATGATAAGAGAGAATTTGTTGCTAGGAAGAAAGGTAAGGAAAGAGAACCATAGGTTCAGAAACCCATGCCTTTTCCTCCTAAACCATCCAAGAAAAAGGATGATCAGGATTTTGAGCACTTTGCTGAAATGATTAGACCCATTTTTTGCGTATGCATTTTACTGATATGCTTAAAATGAACAATTATGCTAAATACATGAAAGATATTGTTACAAATAAAAGAAAGATATTGGAGGCTGAAATTTCCACCATGCTTGCTAATTACACTTTTAAGGGTGGAATACCAAAGAAACTTGGAGATCCAGGAGTACCAACTATACCATGCTTCATTAAAAGAAACTATGTTAAAACTTCTTTATGTCATCTTGGAGCCGGTGTTAGTGTTATGCCTCTCTCTTTATATCGTACACTTGATTTGAATAAGTTGACACCTACTGAAATATCTTTGCAAATGGCTCATAAATCAATTGCTATACCCGTCGGTATTTGTGAGGATGTGCCTGTTGTGGTTGGAAACATTACTATTTTAACGAACTTTGTTATTCTTGATATTCCCGAGGACGATAGTATGTCGATTATCCTTGGTAGACCCTTTTTGAATACTGCAGGGGCTGTTTTTGATTGTAACAAAGGCAATGTTACTTTTCATTTTAATGGTAATGAGCATACGGTACACTTTCCGAGGAAACAACCTCAAGTCCACAGTATCAATTCTATTGGAAAATTTTCATTATTGGAGGTTTTGAATTTCCTCTTCCTACTATCAAGAAGAAATACGATATTCCTATTGTTGGGGACATGCATATCCCCGTTGAGGTAACCTAATGTTATTCGAAAATTCTTCGGTTTCATGTTATTCGAAAAGAGTTTGTTAACAAGACTTGGTCAACCTTGTTAGTGGATTCCTTTTGATGAGCATTAGATGGATGAATTTAGAAAGCACAACTCTCTGTACCCTCTGTTTACTTTCTGTTATTTATATTAAATAAAGAAAAAATAATATTTTCTGTCTGTTTTCTGAAGTGTCCATGCAATGAAAAATACCCCGAAAATAAAAGTTCTCCAAATGCCCTGAAAATTCAATATGATTTTTCTAGAATATTTGAGAGTTTCTGGCACTAAGAACACACCAGGGGGGCCCACCACGTGCCCATGAGGGTGGAGGGCGCGCCCCCTGCCTCGTGGACCCCACGTGCGTCCCCTCCACTTATCCTTGCATCCACACACTTCGTCTTGCTCCAGAAAAAATCATCCACCAGCTCAAACCCGAGGTATTGCTCATCTTGCTGCCATTTTCGATCTCCTTGCTCAAAGCTCCATTCACAAAACTGCTTTGGGGGATTGTTCTTCAGTATGTGACTCCTCCAATGGTCCAATTAGTTTTTGTTCTAGTGCTTTCTTTATTACAAATTTTTGCTGCTTAGGTGACCCTGTTCTTGAGCTTGCATGTCAAATTTATGTGGTCAGAAGAAGTTTTAATGCATGATATAGCGTCAAGGCACTTGTAGGAGTAGTTGCTATCAATTTTGTTGAGTTTGGTTCACTTTTATTTTGAGTCACTAAAAATTTCAGAAATTTTTCAGAGGAAGAAATATGTTTAGGAAAATGTACCAAGATGGTTCCTCAAGGAAGCAAGGACCAAGGCCCGCGATACCTGAGCCGAATCATGAACTACCAAGAGAAGCTCAAGTGCGGCCTTGTGAATGGCCGTCAGAAAATTTCATGGTCCGGGAAGGAATTAAAGAGGAATTTGAAGCATATATGCATAACGTTGATCTTGAAGGCTTCATGGCAGATAAGTGCCCTCAGTACTACTACCAAACTGATTCCTTTGTGAGAAGATTTAAATTTACATCATCACGCAATTCTCAAACTGTCCTGTTTGATCTTTATGATAAATCTTATACCATGGACTTAGAAGATTTTAATACTACTTGTAAACTCCCACAGTGGAGTAATGTTAGTGAACCTTGCAAATCTGAATATATAGATTTTTTTGCTAGTATAACTATGGCGGAATCCAGGGAGATCACGCAAGCTACCATAGGGAGCATTCATTTTCCTGCCATACATTATTTTGCTCTCTATATAGGTAGATGCATTAATGGTAAGGACAAGTTATGTCACATGTGCATTCCCGATCTTAGCGTTCTCAAGAGTGTTGTATTAGGAGATAGACAATATAACTTGGGGGCCATTGTTGCACATAGGTTGCATAATAATAGTATTAATGGAGATTTCTTTGGTGGAATTTATGCGACCCGTTTAGCTGATTTTCTTGAGATACCCATACTTGGAGATGATATTGAGTTGCCCCCTGCTTATTTAGATTATAATGCTATGGTTCGTCATCAGTTTGTTGAGAGGAACGATCAGTCCCTCCAGTACCGACTAATCTTTGACAGACGACATACCTATCATGTCGTTCTCCCTGTTACTACTTTCTTTGATTATCAGGAAGAAGGGAGATATGTTATAACCAGGGAGGAGGCGAACGAGTACAAGAGGAGGATGGAAGCAACCCGCCTCCAAGCTGCAGCCCTTCAGGCAGTAGCTGATGCATCTCAGTATGACCCCAGCTTCAACTTTGGATATCCACCAGGCCATCCATGGGCATAGACCAACTTAGGTCAAAAGCTTATGCTTGGGGGAGTACGTATTTCTCATCAACATTACATTCATGTTCACACACTCATGCCAGTTGTCGGTGCTCATACTTTCGCATTGTATCATCCATGCTAGTTTATTTTCTTTTTAAGCTTTCTTCTTGTGTGTTTGAAAAACCTTAAGAAAACCAAAAAAATTAGTTGTAGCTTTTAGCTAGTTTACTTTTCATGCATGTAGTAGTAGTAATTAAAAAGAAAACCCAAAAAGATTTCTCGTTCTTCTTCTGCTTGTTGGGAGCCTTCCCGTGTAAATAGTTTTGTTTCTTTTCTTTTTCTTTGGGGGCCGAGAGGAGAAGACCATGATGAAAATGTTGAGTGGCTCTCTTATATGCATTATTGTTGATCTAACAAAGAGCCCATATTACCTTGTCTTCTTCCTTGAATTGAATGCTTGCAGATTCCAGCTTAGTCCAATGCAAGTGCACTATTATTATTATCAACACAATTCAGTCGTGCAAGTGAAAGGCAATAATGACGATATATGATGAACTGATTGAGATGAGGAAAGCTGGTATGACCTCGACATCTTTTGTTTTTGTAAATACGATTAGTCCATCGTTCCTGATTCAGCCTATTATGAATGAAACATGTTTGCAACGACAATTAGAGATTATAGTTTCTTATGCCATGCTTAATTTGCTAGGAGTTTATAATGGTTTACCTTGCATGCCAACATGCTATTAAAATGGTTGTGATGTCGTATCATAGGGTGGTATCCTCCTTTGAACGATTTGAGTGGCTCGACTTGGCACATGTTCACGCATGTTGTTGAAATAAAATCAACATAGCCTCCACGATATTTATGTTCATGGTGAATTATATCCTACTCATGCTTGCATTCAGTGTTGATTAATTTTAATGCATGTTCACGACTGTTGTCGCTCTCTAGCTGGTCACTATACTGCTTGTGCATCCACTTCCATAAACCCCAAAGTTATTCCATATGAGTCCACTATAGCTTCCTATATGCGGTATCTACCTGTCGTTCCAAGTAAATTTGTATGTGCCAAACTCTAACCCTTCAAATGAAATTCTGTTTTGTATGCTTGAATAGCTCATGTATCAACTAGGGCTGTCTATATCTTCCATGCTAGGTGGGTTATTCTCAAGAGGAGTGGACTCCTCTCCTCACTCATGAGAAAATGGCTGGTAACCGGGATGCCCAGTTCCATGCTCTAATCAAATCAAAATAATTGCATACAAAACTCCCCCAGGATTGTTGTTAGTTGGAGACACCCATTATTTCGGACAAGCCATGGATTGATGTTTGTTGGTGGTTGGGGAGTATAAACTTTACTATTCTGTTTGGGAACTCCCTATAATGTGTGTAGCATGGAAGATATCGAGATCTCTCGGTTGTTATGTTGACAATGAAAGTATACCACTCAAAGCATTATTCATCTCTATTTCAAAAATCGAGCTCTGGCACATCTACAAATCCCTGCTTCCCTATGCGAAGGGCCTATCTGTTTACTTTTATGTTGAGTCATCGTCTCTTATTAAAAAGCACCAGTTGGAGAGCACTGCTGTCATTTGCATGCATTACTATTAGTTTACATTGAGTATGACTATGACTGGAACTCTTTGACCATGAATTACAATTTCCAGTCAGCCCTTGATCTTCAAATGTGCTCTGCATTTCTGTTTTGCAGTCTCAGAAAGGGCTAGCAAGATACCATCTTGTTATATCATATTATGAATGTTTTAAGAAAGTGTTGTCATTCAAGATTTACTATTATTGCTCGCTAGTTGATTATGTCATTGATATGAGTAAACATGAGACCTAAGTGTTATTGTGGATATGGTTAGTTCATAATCTTTGCTGAAAACTTGAATGTTCTCTTTACATATTTACAACAACAAGAGCAAACAGAGTTTGTAAAAGTTTTTCTTTACCACTTTCAGTTTAGCAACTGAATTGCTTGAGGACAAGCAAAGGTTTAATCTTGGGGGAGTTGATACGTCTCCATCGTATCTACTTTTCCAAACACTTTTGCCCTTGTTTTGGACTCTAACTTGCATGATTTGAATGGAACTAACCCGGACTGACGCAGTTTTCAGCAGAATTGCCATGGTGTTATTTTTGTGCGGAAATAAAAGTTCTCGGAATGACCTGAAAATCAACGGAGAATATTTTTGGAATATATAAAAAATACTGGCGAAAGAATCAAGGCCAGGGGGACCACACCCTGTCCACGAGGGTGGGGGCACGCCTACCCCCCTAGGCGCGCCCCCTGCCTCGTGGGTCCCCTGGTGCTCCACCGACCTCAACTCCAACTCTATATATTCACGTTCGGGGAGAAAAAAAATGAGAGAGAATGATTCATTGCGTTTTACGATACGGAGCCACCGCCAAGCCCTAATCTCTCTTGGGAGGGCTGATCTGGAGTCCATTGGGGGCTCCGGAGAGGGGAATCCGTCGCCATCGTCATCATCAACCTTCCTCCATCACCAATTTCATGATGCTCACTGCCGTGCATGAGTAATTCCAATGTAGGCTTGCTGGACGGTAATGGGTTGGATGAGATTTATCATGTAATCGAGTTAGGTTTGTTAGAGTTTGATCCCTAGTATCCATTATGTTCTGAGATTGATGTTTCTTTGACTTTGCTATGCTTAATTCTTGTCACTAGGGCCCGAGTGCCATGATTTCAGATCTGAACCAATTATGTTTTCATGAATATATGTGAGTTCTTGATCCTATCTTGCAAGTCTATAGTCACCTATTATGTGTTATGATACGTTAACCCCCAAGTGACAATAATCAGGTTACTTACCGGTGATGACCGTAGAGGAGTTCATGTATTCACTAAGTGTTAATGGTTTGGTCCAGTACTCTATTAAAAGGAGGCCTTAATATCCCTTAGTTTCCAATAGGATCCCGCCGCCACGGGAGGGTAGGACAAAAGATGTCATGCGAGTTCTTTTCCATAAGCATGTATGACTATATTCAGAATACATGCCTACAATACATTGATGAACTAGAGCTAGTTCTCTACGTTATAACTGTTGCATAAGGAATCGCATCAGACATAATTATCCATCACTGATCCATTGCCTACGAGCTTTTCCTATATTGAGCTTTACTTAGTTATTTTTCTATTGCCATTGTTACAATCACTACAAAACCAATACTGTTACTTTTGCCACTGTTACCGTTACTTCCATATTACTTTGCTACTAAATATTTGCTGCAGATATTAAGTCTTTCTGGTGCGGTTGAATTGACAACTCAACTGTTAATACTTGAGAATATTCTTTGGCTCCCCTTGTGTCGAATCAATAAATTTGGGTTGAAAACTCTGCCCTCGAAAATTGTTGCCATCCCCTATACTTGTGGGTTATCAGAGCCCACCACATCTATAACGATACCGGGTTTTGTCATAATTATCGTCATAGAAGTGTCATAAGCATGACAATTTTTTTCGTTTGGCCCAAAACATCACGGATGTGTTTTTTTGTAGTGTTGGTTCTGCTCTTTGCGTCTTGTGCATCTCCCTAGCCAAACCACAAGGGGCTAGATGGCCCCATAGATGGTCGTCCCGCCATGACATGTTTGGCGTGCCAGGTAGGGGGATCACTAGCGTGAACCAGAGATAGCAAATTGCATGTTGATTTCTCCAAGATTCATCACCAATGGCACCCAAGAAGAAGGGTGCCATGATGACGGAGCCTTCTACTTCCAGAGCTCTCTCGCACGCGTCCGCGAGCAGCGCGGATGGTGCTAACATCGCGATTGGCACGACCAGCATAGGAGGCACGGTCATTACGCCCACCACGGTGAGAGTAGGAGGAGGAGGTGCTAGAGGTAGTCATCTTCCTCGACCCTCTAGCGAGAAAAATCACGACAGCAAGGGTGGTACGGATGGATGACTCCCACCTCCTCGACGCACTAGCAAGCGCAGCCACTGGAGCGACAACACTAGGTCCAACACGAGTCAAGATATTCCCTCTGCACTAACGAGGGGTGCAACATCAGGACATACGCCTCGACCATCACAAGATGGACGTGATGCGACCCCGAGCAGCACCGTCAAATATAGGCAGCAGCGCCCGCACAATAAGTCTCCTGTGGATCAAGCCCAAGATCTCCAGGTGCCACTCCCACCACGCCAACCCATTGTTGCTCTTGAGCCTCAGTGGCAAGATTGCAATGGCGCTCCTGCTGGCTCTGCCAGGAGTCGAGCAACATCCTGGTCTTCGCCCCAGGTCATGCCAGCGACTGTGGTAGAGGCAATGGCATGAGCCCAGATGTTGTTGAACTTCCCTCCGACAGCGGACAAGATGGATGAGTGGAGAGCCACCTACCAGAGCTTTATTCGATTTACGGATTCTAGCAAATCACATCATGCGGAGTCCTCACGACGTCCGCATATAGCACTAGTAGCTAACTGATGGCCCTGTTGTAGGTGGTGCGCCAACAGCGCAATCACCTCCACGACAACAGTTTCAGCAGCAACTACAATGTCAACAACCACGACAAACCTAGCAAACTACAGAGCCCAATGAGGCGTCGATGGCCTCCTCAGATCTGTGCACGCGGTAGGACCAGCAGCGAATGCTGCAAGACAAACGACCAGAATATGCACTACAAAAAAACCACTTCCGCGATGATACGTGTTTGTCATAGTAGGTCATGTTTTCTGTCATGCATGTACATCCACGACGATCTTATGACAGAATCAAGATAGTCATACTTGTGTTGTCATAGAAGTCTTCCATGACAATACCAAAATTATCATCACGGAAGTGTCCACTTCCATGACGATAAATGGCGTGTCATGGAAGTGCTTTCATCAAGGGTAACTGACACGTGGCATCCACTATAACAGGTCGCCGTTAAGCTATGGGGTTCCAGTTTGGATTCGAAAACCCGTTAATAGCCCGGACCAATAGGGATTTTCCACGTGTAAAATTCTCAATGACCAGAGGAACCACGTGTCGGCTCACTGTTGGGAGAGATGGCATCCACTCATTGGATGGGAGGCGCCTATGATTCGTCGACATGTGGCACGGCCCAACAAAGGCCCATTCAGGTGAAAAGCCATCCCATTTGACTTTGTCAAATGGTAGTGGGCCGGCCCATGAAAAGCATGTTAACGGCCTGTTCGCATATAGCCCATTTAAGCCCGCTAACTCATGGCCCATTATGGCCTATCTGAATTAGGCATAGTAGTGTCATCTAGGCCGTCAAATATGATTCCAGCCCATTGTAACTTCGGGCCCATGTAAGGCCCATGATGTCTTTCGGTCCATACGAGGCCCTTTGTAACTCTAGGCCCATTAAAGGCCCGTGGTGAAATTGGCCCATTATGAACAATGTATCACTTTATACCCATCAATGGCGCATTATTACGTTGGGCCGTTTCCAGCCCGTGTTAACTTTCGGCCTTCTAAGGGCCCATTTATTTTTGGGCTCGTTTCCAGCATTCAGTTACTTAGAGTCCGTTATCGGCCTGTTTCGCTTGTGGGCCAAATTCAGCCCGTGGTTACAGTCGGCCCATTTGTGGCCCATTAACCTATTGGGCTGTTTTCATGGTATCATCAAATACGAACCATTAACGACCCGTGATGTGTGTCGATATAATTAAGTCAGTTATACATTTCGGCCTATTAACGACCTGTTATGGTCAGGCCATAAACAGATGATTTCCACTCTATCCCGTTTATGGCTCATTTTGCGGACCGTTATTGGTCAATGAATAGTATGGCCCATGTTTGGCCAATTGATCGTACGGCCTGTAGACGGCCCATGGATCCTATGGCCCATAGAAGGCCCATGGATCCTACGGCCCGTAGGAGGCCCATGGTCACTACAGCAGGTAGTAGGACCATGGTTACAATGGCCCGTATGTTGCCCATGTTTATTGTGGCCTAGTTATAAAAATAGGTTATTGTGGCCACTAGAAAAACACAGAAAAATAACTGCAGTGACTACAAGCAAACAACTAAACAAGACAATAAGGAAGTAAATAAGCAAGCAACTAACGCTAGGCTATTACGGCTATTACGCATATTACATCCACTGTGCATCAAAGTTCGCCACCAGTGCAAATATAGGAAACATAGCAGCATACTACATACACTGGCCATCTAAATTCACCACCAGTGCAAAAATAAACGCGGCAGCAAAACAAGTCCATAACTGAAACAACTTCAGAAGAGCTCAAGAAACGTTATCCTAGGTATCCACCATGCTAGCAATAAGCTTAGCAAGCTTATTAGCTTTCTCCTGTTTGGCGGTAAATCCTCCAACGCTTGCTGTTGCACCATAAAGTACGCATCTGAATTCTCCAGGGACTTGTGCAGTCCTTTGGCTTCTAGTTGCAGCAGAGCCAACCAATATCTTTTAGCTTGTAGTTGAGACTCAAGAAACTGAACTGATTCAGATAGTGAGTTCGAATAGCTTGTGCCAGCGGTAGTGGCCAGTAACTCAAACACTACACCAAGATAGGACTTTGGGGTTGTCTCTCTATCTTCAAGATAGTTTTCCTTAGCTATTTTATCAGCTTTGTTGGAGACCAACAAGGATGTCTCACTATCCTGGACCTTATCTGCATTACTTCGTTTACCACTGTTTAATAAGGTACTCTTCCCCAATATTCTGGCCGCATTCTAAAAGAAGGAACAAGTAGATACATAACATATTTAGCATGTAGTATATGAAACGCATTTAGGTGAACCAGTTCAGTAGTAAAGTGGACAGGATTAAACTACCAAGTCCTCTATTGCCAAGTAGTACATAATAAAAGCATCAAACAAACATATATCTATGTCCTATGGTCACTACATTGTCTTGCCAAATCAAAACAGAGGCACGGTTCAAATTATATCAGTTCAAGACAAAGCAACATTGAAAGAATACAAAGCGTGGGAAACTACACGGCACAACAAGATTTCAGATGGGTACCACGGGTCTACACGTTGAACAACACTATTGGCGCTATTGTGATGCTAGTAATGTGCATGATATGAGAAGTCAACTATATACACAATTGAAATTGAAATCAATATAGCTATTTAGAAGAGCAAACCTGTTAAAGAAACATGCTTAAACATACATGATGTGCCATTGGAGTTTCTATTGGATCCTTCAATTTAAAAATAAATTTGTATGAGTAAATACAGTGATACAAGAGCAAAGCAATATGCACGATAGCAATGGAATCTTAAATGAGAACAGTTGTTCTTCAGGTTTAAGCACATGTTCTACACGAATAGAGTACGGTAAGACGCAGACATATAGTACTAAAAAATAAAAAATGAGCTCATAGACCTTACTACATTCTTGGTTCAGGACCAATACAGAACAAGGTGTTCCCAGTCATCGTCCTATAAATGTGTCTCAAGAGAACGTAAGGGAATTTGACGAGTTCCTTTGATAGTGAAGTACGTTTTCTTTCGATAATTCGAATACTGCCACCAAGCATTCTTGAAGATAGCATAGGCATTAGCATAGCATACCTCATCCTGAGTTTCCAAATTGGACCTTCTCAATAGAGAAAAATGGGAACATTTGCTGTATTATAACCATCATGGAGGTAGAATGTATGGGGCAAAGCAAAGTAATTCCATGAAAAACATTACTTACACGTAACTCCTGGCCGAACACCTGCAACTGGCATTTTCCTTCATCTTCAGTATAATACTTCCATGATGGGAATATACGCACATAGGATTTAATAACATCAAATGCGATAGATGCTAAACTACGAATGGCTGGTTGTGCTTTATCCACAGGAATAGGTGTACTAACTGGTGGAGTTGGGGTTCATCGTGGTAGTGCTGGCGCTTTGGGCACTGGAGCTGCCTTACTAACTGCTCTTGTTTGGGAGCTCTGTGGTGGAGATGGTGCTATGTCAACTGGAACTGGGTTACTATCTGCTGGGGTTGGGGTTAGATTGGGTGAAGCTGGTTCTCTGTCCATCGCAGTAGGGGTACAATCTGTGAGAGTTTGGGTTATGTGTGGTAGGGCTGGTTCTCGTGCATGTACAACCAGGGTGCTATCTCCACCAAGAGGTAGCACTGTTTTATTTCAAGACCGTGTTTTACTCCGCTAGATACTGTCATCACCCGCTCCAATTCAAATGGCCGATAAACAAGAAACGTAGTAGAATGTACAAACCTTGTATGAGAAACAGATGTGTGGAAAATAGAGGGCATGAAGTAGTTGACATGTATATTGTTTAACTAAAAAGGATAGCATGACATAATTTCAAATATATGATGTCTATCTAAACTGGATAGCATAGCATGACATAATTCAAACATATGATGACTAACTAAAGAAGATGACATGAGATAATTATACGATGTGTTTAGTAAAAAGGTTCGCATAACATAATTCACATACATGTTATGTAAGTAATTAGGATCACATGATTTAATTCACATATGTGATTTATATACTAAGAAGATGGCATTCGCATATATGATGTATGAACTAAGAACATGGTGGAATATTGTGTATATGCTATCTAAACTATGCAATGCAAGACACCACATGCATGATATGACTAGTATAACCATGCCAAGTTAGAGCAGACACCTCGTTGGGGGAATAGGACTGGTCATCTGTCTTTTTGAATCCATCTCCGAGGAGCTATCAGGACCCAGCAAGAGATGTGCTTTGATAGGTAGCACTGTCTGCTTTGAAGACCTTACTTTCACTCTAGATTTTTCCATCGCGCACTCAAATGGCTGATTCACAGGAAGAGTAGTTGAATGTACAAACATTGTCGACAAATGGAAATGTAAGGAAGAAAAGGATTGGCAAGATATCATTCAAATATATGATGCCTGGTTAAACATGATGACATTGCATATTTCACATATATTATGGCTGGCTATGAGATGAGATTGCATAATTCACATATATGATATAGAAACTAAATATGTGGCATTACAGAACATGGCTAAGCTAAGCAGATGACATATATGATGTTGAAAGTATGCACTGCAAGGCAACATATGCATGATATGACCAACATCATCATGCCAAGTTAGAGAAAACACCTCGGGGGTAAATAGGAGTGGTCAGCTGCATCTGAATCCGCCTCAGAATAGATATCGTCCTCTGGATTACAATCTGGAGGGGGAAGGGTTTGCCATTTAACCCACCATGGAGCGATGTCCACATGACATTGTATTGCCGCACAAAACTCTTCTCTTTTTCTCTACATGTTCAGCATGACTGTGTACAATATCGGACATGCATACCAAAAAAATGTAGTGAGATTATGTAAGGAGAGCTTGCAGAAATCTAGAGAGATGGTAACAACCAGTGGATGGATCAAAAAATAATGATAGCAGGCTGATGATAGCTTTAATTTAATAAAAAGACAGATGATGATTGCTTACTATTTGTTTCCCACCCATGATGAACAACATAGGCATACCCTAGGTGAACCAGACAATAGACAGAGATACTATTCATTGTTACGTCGATATGTGCCCCACAAGTAATTTTAAAACTCAAGTATGAACATTAATTTGGACCTGACTTGGAGTGTAAGAGGCGAGCAAGACGATAAAGTAGTAGGTAATATTAAGTAATGCACAAGATAAGCAGAAACAAAAGAGTGCGCAACCTGTCTTGTGGACCTGTGTACTCCTCAGGTTCATCTGCTGAATCTATGATGGCGATGCAGTTGCGGTGGGTGCCAGCGGAAGGGAAGGAGATCTGAGGCAGCGAAGGACGGTTAGGAGTCATGATGTCTGGTATGGTGGATGCTTCTATCGATGGAGCAACTCAGGTGAGGTGGATGATGTCGTGGCAGGAGCAGGACAGACTACACTAAGTTTTCTTCGACACCTATCTGTAACTGAAGTAATTATGTAAGGGCTCCTTTGGCTTGCAGGATTCTAAAAAACACAGGGATAGGAAAAATACCAGAATAGGATACAAATGCACGTGGGAAACATAGCATTTGTAGACACAAGATTTCTGTCAACTTGGGTGTTTGGTTCACAGGAATTGGAAGAGGAGAGGAATGCAAAGTAACATGGCCAAATTAAAGTGAAACCATATGAAAGTGTGTATAGTTAGAATGTTATTCTGCCACTAATGCACTTAGTCTTGTTTTCATGCATAGGATTTTGAAAAGTAGGTCCAGATGGATGTTTTGCTCCATTCCTTTCAATGAAATGCATGAATAATTGAATAGTAGAGTGCCATTGGTAAATTTCCTATTACTATGTTTTTCTTTCACTTTTTCCTTTGAACCAAAATAGCCCTAATGGATCGACATGAATGTAGAGTAATAAGTGATGCGACTAGTGTACAACCTCTTTGGCATAGCCGTGTCGACATCAGCATCATTGGGTTGGTCGCTGAAGAAGTTGTGGCAGAGGTGGTTGTCGGAGGTGTGGAGGAAGATCTGAGGTGTCTGTAGACGGCGTCCAGGGTACTACTCTATTGTGATGGATGGTTCCATCGTTGGAGCAGCTCCGACGAGCCGTAAGACATTGAGGCTGAAGCAGTACAAGACAAACATCGTTAATCTCAAGTAGGATTCTAATAGCATCCCCAATATATGATCTAGAATACATTACCAAAAAGTGATAGATGTAAAATTTACATCACCAAAAAACACCTGACTACAACAGATGAGGTAAAAACAGTTGACTCTAAACTTAACTGTCAAAACTGAATTTACTGTCGAAACTAAAAACATTGGTAGGAAAGAGGCATTTCACATGTAGTTTAGGCTGCTCGAGCACTAGTAGTAGAGAAAAGGTGACCTAAATCAGCAGGCGATCAACAGGGAACACAATAGCAGATAGCAGCCGCAGCAGAGCGCCTGGAGGAGTAGCGCGAACTAGAGCCAGAGCAGCAACTCGTGTAGCTGCAGCAGCCTATGAACTAGCATCAGCAGGGTGAGCGAGAGCAAGAGCAAAGAAGCAACACAAGCGAGGGAAGAGCAGACCAGCAGCATGACAGAGCAAGAGCCGGAGCAGCAGCAGCGCAAGAGAGCGAGAGCTGGAGCAACAGCAGCAACAGATCTGGCTGGTATGGACACTGCCGCCGAGGGAGCCTCGCACTGGGCGAGAGCCGCCGTGGAGATGTCACCGAGGGCGCCGGCTTTGAGGTAGCGGCGCCATGGGGGTGTGGGATGGAGCACCGTTGGCGCTGGGAGGTCAAGTTAAGGAGAAGGTGTGATGCGATGAGTGTACTACCTCTTTGGTGGTGCCGAGTAGGCCTTGACTTTGTTTAAGGAGTCAGTGAGGATGATGCGGTTCCGGTGGAGCAGGTCTAGGCGGCGCAGTGGGGATGGATCAGCCGCGATAGACGAGACGATCGCAGAGCAGTTCCTTGGAGGTGGAGAACGGGGTGGCCGAACTGGTGGGACGACCAGATCGACAACGGATCCTCATCTAGGGAGGTGGATGAGGGACATCGAACTGTTGTGGTGGATGACATCGTCGGGGAAGAGGCTCCGGCTGGGCAGCGGTGGGATGGCGGACAGAGGAGGGTGGGGTTTCACGGCTGAAGCAGAGAGGTTATGGCGGCCTGGATGTCAAATGGCAAAAAGGAGGTGATGTGAGGGGGAACCATGACTTAGGGACGCGCTTGTCCAAAATGTAGAGTGTGTTACAAAAGTACCCCCACCGATTTGAACTAGCAGCCCTTTTGGCTCAGGGTTAGAAGGGTGATTTCGCGTGTCGGGATTTGGCAGCTAGAGGGTGTTTTTGCGCACATTGTAATTTCGGGATAGCAAGGCGCGGGTTGTGAAGGCGTGAGTTTTGGGAGCACGATACCAAAATTTTCGGGACAACAATGCACGGGCTGAATTTTAGGGACAGCCTAACATGTAATATTGTACCTACCAAATTAATTTGCACTTCCCTCAACGAAAAAACAAAAAAAACCATTCACACCACACAAAGAGAGAGTCTTGTCCCATTTTACTGTACAAATGCTATTCAAAGCTATGAATCCATGTTATGTCCAATTAAATTTTTTCGCTGGCTATATAATGCATGTAACCTACTCATACGAACATTTGAGTGCATTCCAAATGTCTATACAACCGCTGCAATTCGAACTAAATTTGAATCTATTTCTTTATTTGAATATGATTCTAAACAATCATGATTGTTGCCAACTTAAACCATCATTCATATATTATCTTAACAACACACCACATGATTACTATAGAGATAGATATGAACTGTGTGTACTATATGAACTCGAATTTTGTCGATGCAATAAACCTTGATGTGTGTTGCCCAGACTATACACAAGCACAGAGGCAAGATTGCAGCGACAAGACAAGACCAAACCAGGAAGAGGTAGCTGTTTGAGGAATCAAAGGGCACATCAAGAAGACCAAGACAAGCCAAAGAAGCAAGATATCGCTAAGGAAAAACCTCCCTTGCCGGGTAGGCGAGCTTGATCGGGTCATGGTCACCCCAAAGACAAGTCCCAAGACTTCCCCAGCAAGGGTTGTCGGGGCCACTGGTGGCCTGCACCACCGCCAACACTCCACCGCTCCAACACATTGCAACATAGGTCACCCATCGGTGCGGTGTCGAGCCCCCAGATAACTAAGTGGCTGTAATTTGGCACGTGGTTGTTACTTAGGAGGAAGATCACCTCTATATGACACCCGCCCAGAGGCATGTTAAGCAGAAAGGTGAGAGATGGCTGAAGTGGCATGGCAAGGCTTGCCGGGCTACATCTACGACATGACACTTAGAGGTGCATTTAATGCACCTTGTCCTATCTATAGAGTTAGGTATGATAGCACTGTTTGCTATCTAATCACTGGATAACGACTATTTTGCCATTGTGGTAACCCCTTTACCTATAAAGGGAGGGTCGTGGCAACCTTAGAGCGGATTCGAACCCTTGTACACTCATATGCGTGTAGCTGCTCTCCTCAAGGCCACCCTACCGAGCATGAGTGTTGCGCGTTCTCCACGGTCTCTCCATCAATCCACCCAAAAGTAGGAGTAGGGTTTTACGCTTCACAGCCGTTCGAACCAAGGTAAAAATGACACGCGTCACCACTATTGTGCTGCCCGATGGCCTTCGCTCTTTGTGCGATGTGCCCTTCCCCCTTGCCAAACCACAAGGGGCTGATGGCCCCATAGGTGGTCATGCTCTGCCACGACATCTTTGGCGCGCCAGGTAGGGGGTCCCGCTCGCGCGAACCCGAGATCGCATGCAGCGCGTGGATCTTATTCATCACCTTCTTCATCAGTGGCTTCATCCTCCATTACACCCAAGAAAAAGTCCGGCCCAACAGCTCACTCTTCCACCTCGAGGGCCCCTTCGTACGCAGCGACCGATACCATGGGGGCTACTATGGCGCCAAGGAATGAGGATGCCGCGGGGAACACCAACGCAGGAGGCGCTGTCGTCGTCCCCCCCATGACCGAAGCTGGAGAAGAAGACGCCGGAGGAGGGCGACACTAGCAGCACCCCGGTGGTCACGTCCCACAAGGCGTAGGTGGGAAGAACATCTAGTGCCCACCTCTTCACCTCACTAGAGGGCGCGGCCGTAGCGATGGCGCCCTCTCTGGCACGAGTCGCGACCCCCTGGCTGCCCTGCTATAGGTGCAGCTACAGGGCATGCGCCCTCCCTAGGCCAAGGTCATCAAGATGAAGCGCCGAACGGGGTCATCCACCCCTAGGTGCACCCTTCTCGTCGTCACGCTGCCACGACGATAGGCTCGCGGCGGCGAGAGCATGACACCACCACTACCGACACCGGTAGAAGTCTGACGATGTTGCGGTCTGCATCGTCGTCCATGCCAAGCACCACATCGGAAGCCATGGCGCGAGCCCAACTCCTGCTGAGTTTCCCGCCAGCAGCCAATCAAGTGGATGAGTGGAGAGCCACCATCCAAAGTTTGATTGGTTTCAAGAGGCAGGAGGATCACATTGGACGGACCTGCCGCGGCACCCGCAAGCGGCGAAAAAGGCCTGGGCTGATGACCGTGCCGAGGGAGCCACCCCAATGGTGTAGTCCCCGCCACGACAACCAGTGCAGGGGCTGCAGCCAGAACCACGCGATCAAGGGCCCGACGAGGTGTCAATGGCTTCACCTGATCCCCGAGCCCGTCGAGATTAGCGGAAGGTCCTAGAAGATAGGCAGAGGGAAGACGCGCGCGTCACCATAGAACGATGCCACATAACCCGCCGTCAGTCTAACAGGCACAATGGCCCTCACAATGATGAACTTGCGCCCGGTGAAGGCGTATACTTTCCTTTCGAGGTCGGGTGCCCTGCCTTCACTCGCAATTTGCGGCAAGTCCGTTGGCCATCTACCCACGTTTTCAAACCAGAGATAGCAGAATAGTATGATGGAAGGTTGAACCCGGCAGAATTCTTGAGCATCTACACCATCACTATTCAATCTGTCGGAGGAAGAGATGAGAAGGTATTTGCTAATTACTTTGGCCCTCAAGCCAAACGTGAAGTCATGGCTGATGCATCTTCTAGAGAGTTCCATCTCGTCATGGGCTAACCTATGCCATGAGTTTGTTGGCGCCTTCAAGGGTGGCCATCAAGATCCGGCCGGCCCAGCAATTTGCAGCTCCTCCCACAAAAGGAAGGGGAGAGCTTACAGCAGTACATGCAGAGGTTTAGCCAGGTGCACATGAACATTCCGGATATCCACCCGGTATCAGTAAATGCCGTGTTTCAGTCCAACATGCGCAACCGCAAGATTCGTTCCAAGATGAATGTCGGGTTGCCCAAGACTGTGAACGAGCTTTACAACTTGGCGGATAAGTGTGCTCATACAGAGGAGGGGAGGAGACTTCTAGAGAAGAAGATGTCATTGAAGTTAACTTAGAGGAGGATGACAGTGTTGTCGACCAGAAGAAGAAGAACAAGAAACGCAACAGGAAGCGCAAGGAGAAGACAGTGCTGGCTGTCGAAGGGTCCAGCACTCCTAGTACCGGCAAGAAGGCCAACAACGAAGCCCCGGCAAGGAAGTTGTTGTGTGCAATGACTACCGGGAAGTTGTGGCGGCCGAAAAGGCTGGGAAGGCTGACAAACTGTATTGCAAGACCCATCGGACCAAGGGCCATGATCTCCAAGAGTGTCATCAAGTTGAGCAACTTGTCAAGAAGTAGAAGGCTGAGTATGGGAAACGCGACAAGGAAAAAGACCTAGATGGCATTGGCAGGAAGGGCCGAGGCGGGAGAGGAGGCCGCCCCGGCAAGGTTCCTCGACACCAAGGGAAACCTGCTAAGGGCCATGAGAAGAAGGAAAATGATGACGAGGGAGATGAGGGGGATGAAGAGGAAACTAGTGATCAAGAGTTTTAGAAAGCCACTGACGCCCTGTGCATTGACCGAGGGTGCATCTTTGCACTCCTCTCACCTCCAGCTTAAACAGTGGGCACGTGAAGTCTATGCTGTGGAGCCAGCGACAAATTCCAGGAAGCCACTCAAGTGGTCTCTCACGCCCATCATCTTTGATGAAGAGGATCACCCTGATCGCACCACTGCGGTGGGGTGTTTGCCGTTGTTGGTCTCGCTAACAATCTGCAACCTCAAGGTCACAAAGATGTTGGTTGACGGTGGGGCTGGGTTGAATCTAATTTCCCCCAAGGTAATCAACAAGTGATATCAAATGAAGAGCTCAAGGTTATTGGCACGCTCCAAGGAATCAACCCTGGCAGGAGCCGCCGAAAGGAGGAGATCAAGCTGCTAGTGACATTCGGAGGAGAATTGAACTATCGGACCAAGAAGGTTGTGTTCGACGTAGTCAAGCTTCCTCTGCCATACAATGGGATACTTGGCCGAGCTGCCCTGGCAATGTTCATGGGGGCATCTCACTACGCCCATAACACTTCGAAGATGCCAGGACCAATAGGCGTCATTTCCATCCCATCAAACAAGAAGGATGCATTTATATGCATGGATAAGATGTACTGAGACGCGGTCGCTATCGAGGCCGCAGAAGTCGCAGTCCCCGCCAAGGAAAACATGAAAGTACGAAAAGCTAGTAGGGATACCGTCAAGTATTCTGGGAAGCATACTTCTCTGGAGTGCGTTGCACCTATCGATGACTTTCCAAAGAGTTCCACTAGCAAGAGGTCCATGGTTGCTGCACTGGCTATGAAGAAGGTCCCAGCGGGGCTGGTTGGCGCTGATGGTACGTTCACCATCAGCTCCACCCTTGATGACAAATAGGAAAGCATGCTCGTTACCTTCATGCAAGCGAATGTCGATGTGTTTTCTTGGCAAACATTGATAACCCCCAAGTATAGGGGATCTATCATAGTCCTTTCGATAAGTAAGAGTGTCAAACCCGACGAGGAGCATCAGGAAATGACAAGCGGTTTTCAGCAAGGTATTCTTTGCAAGCACTGAAATTATCGGTAACAGATAGTTGTGTGATAACATAATTCACAACAGGTAGCTAGTAACCAAAGTAACAAAGGTGCTGCAAGGTGGCCCAATCCTTTTTATAGCAAAGGACAAGCCTAGATAAACTCTTATATAAAGCAAAGCGCTCCAGAGGACACATGGGAATTGTTGTCAAGTTAGTTGTCATCATGCTCATATGACTCGCGTTCGTTACTTTGATAATTTGATATGTGTGTGGACCAGTGCTTGGGTGTTTTCCCTACTTGGACAAGCCTCCCACTTATGATTAACCCCTCTCACAAGCATGCACAACTAGGAAAGAAGAATTAAGAGAAATCTAACCATAGCATGAAACATGTGGATCCAAATCAGCCCCTTATGAAGCAACGCATAAACTAGGTTTTAAGCTTCTGTCACTCTAGCAACACATCATCTACTTATTGCTTCCCAATGCCTCCCCCTAGGCCCGAATCATGGTGAAGTGTCATGTAGTCGACGTTCACATAACACCACTAGAGGAAAGACAACATACATCTCATCACAATATCGAATGAATACCAAATTCACATGATTACTTGTAACAAGACTTCTCCCATGTCCTGAGGAACAAACATAACTACTCACAATTCATATTCATGTTCATAATTAGAAGAGTAATACTTATCATTAAAGATCTGAACATATGATCTTCCACTGAATAAAGCAACTAGCATCAACTACAAGGAGTAATCAACACTATTAGCAACCCACGGTTTTGAGACAAAGATCGGATACAAGAGATGAACTAGGGTTTGAGAGGAGATAGTGCTGGTGAAAATGTTGATGGAGATTGACCCCCTCTCGATGAGAGGATCATTGGTGATGATGATGATGACGATGATTCCCCCCTTTGGGAGGGCAGTTTCCCCGGCAGAACAGCTCCGCTGGATCGCTAGATTGCTTCTGCCCAAGTTCCGCCTCGAGACGGCGGTGCTTCGTCCAAAAAGTTCTCTCTGGATTTTTTTCCTGGTCGGAACCCTTCATAAAGCAGAAGATGGGCACCGGAGGCCTGCCAGGTGGCTCACAAGGCAGGGGGCGCGGCCCCACCCTTGTGGCTACCTGGTGGGTCCCCTCTGGTGCTTTTTTCGCCTAATATTTTTTATATATTCCAAAAATTCTCCATAAAATTCAGGACTTTTGGAGTTGTGCATGATAGGTCTCTCAGATTTGCTCCTTTTCCAGTCCAGAATTCTAGCTGACGGCATTCTCCCTCTTCATGCAAACCTTGTATAATAAGAGAGAAAAGGCATAAGTATTGTGCCATAATGTGTAATAACAACCCATAATGCAATAAATATCAATATAAAAGCATGATGCAAAATGGACATATCAACTCTTGTCGGTGCAACAAACCCTGGGTCTGTTGCCCAGACTGTGCACATGCATGGTAATAAGAATGAAGCACCAGCCCTAGTCAGAGTCCAAGGGACTAAGAGATTCGAAGAACCAAAGTGCAGATCAGGAGTGCTAGAATTAAGCCAGAGAAGCAAGACACCATCGTGAGAAGGCCTCCTTTGCCAGGCAGGCGAGCCCGGCAAAGGGCGAGGCCACACACAGAAGGAGACAACCAAGGCGTCTCGGCAGGGCCTGCCGGGAGTCACGGAGACGAGACCACCTCACCAACCACTCCACCATGACCCACGTCGTCGATCATTGCAGTGTCAAGCCGCAGAGTGACTAAGTGGCAGCCTTTCGCCACATGGCAGCCTCTCCCTACAGGAAAAACCCACAGCTGACACCCGTCCTGCAACGTGTCTAGCGAGTTGGCGTGAAGCTGGCAAGATGGCCCGGCAAGCCTTGCCATGCAACCAACAATGTGACATTGAGCAGTGCATTTAATGCGCCCTATCAGCCCGCAGAGTTAGGTATGATAGAACTGTTTGCTATCTTATTAGTGCATAATGACTACTTTGCCATTGTGGTAACCCCTTCATATATAAAAGGAGGCCCATGGAAACCATAGAAAGGGTTAGAAGGTTGGATAACTCACACCCCCATACGCGCGTAGCCACTGCCACTCCGAGGCAACCCCTGCCGGGCAAGTGTACTATGCTCCACCACCACTCTTCCACCAGCAATCTACCAAAGCAGGAGTAGGGTTTTATGCCTCATGCCGGCCCGAACCTGGGTAAAATTGCTTGCATGATCTGTGCCATGCTGCCCCACGCTCATTGCTCTTTGTGCAATGCAACGCCCCCCTGCCAAACCAGCAAGGGGCCTTTTGGTCCCTTAGGTGGACATGGTTTCCCACGACATCTTTGGCGCGTCAGGTAGGGGGATCACTTGCGTGAACCTGAAGGCCTGTGCAGCGCATCATCTTCATCACCATCTTCATCTTTGGCGGCGCCATCGACCATGGCGCCCAAGAAGAAACCCATGTCCTTCGGCTCACCCATCCACCTTGAAGGCTTCGCCACCCGCAGCCTCTAACGTTGCGGGAGGTGCGGAGACACGCGAGGACGTGGACGTTGCTGGGGATGTAGTCAGCGAAGGCGGCACCGTCACCACTTCCCCCGCGGCCGACATGGGAGTAGGAGACATCTGAGGAGAGCAGCATCAGCAACACCCTGATGGCCATGCTTCCCAAGGTACGGGCGATGGGGCTACTCCATCTGCGCCCCTCTCTCCCGCCGACAGGCACAGTCACAGCAACGGCGTGTAGACCAGGGCGAATCGCCACCCTCCGGCCGCTCCCACCACGGGTGCGGCCACAACGCGTCCACCTCCGCCCGGATGGGTCGGCCAAGCCACTTCGCCCGACGGAGCTACTAGCCCTTGAGCGCCTTCGCTGCACCACATCCAGTGTAACGCCCCGAGACCGATGCGCCAGGTGTCATCCAGTTATTCGTTGTTGTTGCCTTGTCATTGCTTGCGTGTCGTGCATCTCATGTCATGTCATCATGTGAATTGCATCATCATGTTTTAAAACTTGCATTCGTCCGGGTTCTCCGAGTTCTCTCAGTTGTCCGTTCTGCGCCGAACCACACTTGCACGCGCCCGCGGCATGTCCGAAATAGTATTTTATAAGTGGTCAGAAAATGTTCTCAGAATGGGATGAGAGTTGACGTGTGGTCTTATTATAGTGTAGATAGACCGCCTGTCAAGTTTCATCGCATTCGGAGATCGTTTGATGCCCCAACGGATAACTATAGCGGCAGTATAGCCGGTCTAATGTCGGACGTTTTCGGTCTCCGGAAACCGTGCTGGGCTGCATCTCTTCCCTCTTCTCTCAGACCAACCCGCTCTTCACAATCCGCCAGACCCAACCTAACCTCTCTCGTCAGCCCGCGGCCCTCCTCGCTGGCGCGTCCGAAAGTTGTCCCGAACCCAACCTGGACTGTCGCCGCCGTTGTGTCCGGATCATCTCCAAACATCTACAAAACGTCTCCGTTTTCTTAATTGGACTTCCTAACATTTTTATTCGCGAGCGTCCAATTACGACCGAAGGGACTGGATAGCCCCTAATTTAACCCACCTGCTATTTATACACATATGAAACCCTAGAAACTAGGGATCCGTTCCACCCATCGCCGCCGCCGCCACCACTTCACCAACTCCCACCTCGGGATCCCCATTGATCCAACCAGCGACCTCCATCTTCCCCGATCCAAAATCCTCCCCAACCATCTCCCTTGTCTTGCGCGCTTGGTCAATTGGGTCGCTCGAGTCCCGAGCTCCTCACCGCGCCAGTATCCTTGGAGCCACGAGCCTCCCCGTGCTCCTCCACCTTGCCTCATCATCCGACGACCAGCGCCGCTGCCAGCGATCACGAGATGAGCACAGCTGCCCTTCTCTTCCTCCTGTTGTTTATCTTCCTCCCTCCTCTTACCTCCCTGCCTCTCTTTCTCTATTCTAAACAGGAGCGTGCCGCCTGACCACCTCGCATCGGCTCGATCCGGACGGGAACCGGCCTCTTCAACCTGGGCCATGCTCGCGCTTCCCAAGGAGCCCCTCATCGAAGCGCTGCTGCCATTCCCTGCCATGGCGCCCTCGCGCCCGAGCCCTGCATCAGCCCCGAGCCACCAGAGTCAAGCCACCGCCGGCCTCCGCGTCGAGCTCCGCCACAAGAGATCCCCGTCGCTGGCTCCATTCCCGCGCTGTTCCTCGCCTCCCGGAGCAAGTCCACTGCGATCCCCTCTATCCCGTTCTCCTTCGTTAACCACCTGGGCCGTCTCTGTGCTGGATCCGCTGCGCCAACGACGCGCCACGGTGGCTCTGCTTCCTGTCGAGCAGAGCAGCGTGCCCGCTCATGCCTATCGCGTTGACCACGAACCCCCGAGCCGGCCTTCCGGTGTAGTGCACGAAATCCTTGCCTCCAGATCCGGCCCAGCTCGCGTCTAGCCGGCCCATGCGGCCTGGTTAGCTTCAGTTCTAGCTCCCATGATGCAATCGGGCCTACCAGTTTCGGCCCATAGTATTTTTTTTCCTGCGCTACGTTTTTAATCTTTTACTCCAGAGCCTACAGTTTTACAGAAAGGTCCCTCATGTTCATGCATATAATAACTCTCCAACGGTGCATCATATGTAAAAACTTTAAATATGAAACTTGCTTAGAATTTTGTGTTGATTAATAATTTGCCACTTTCATGCATGTTTAAAATCTTTAAAATGCTGTTTGTTTAAATTTGCTAAAATAACTTGCTAAACTGATTTAATTCATAACTAAATAATCGTAGCTTGGATTTTAATAAACTTTATATGTAAATGGGGTGGAAAAATGCCTAGTTTAACATGATGACCTTACTTTGCATGTTTAATAACTCTAGAATTATGTTTAGGGAAGAACAGTACAATAACCAAAATATGCACATGAGGATTTTTCCGGACTTGTTGTTTGTTGTTCCGGCCTCATTTAAACATGCCTAGATAGGTAGTTTTCTTATGCTTCACCCTCTTGCCATGTTTAACAACATTTAATATTGTTGGGTACATAAACAAGATTGAACTAAATAAGTCACATGGTGCTTCGTCAATATGCAACGGAGTTGCATATTGAGCTCCACTTAATTTGTAGCGTTGCTTGTGCACTTTGCCATGCCATGCTTCATTAAACCGGACATGCATCATACTTGATTGTGCATCATGCCATGTTGTTGTAGTGGTTGTTTACTATGTTGTTTGCTTCTTTCCGGGTTGCCTTTCTCGTGAGATTCGGTTCCGTTCCGGAGTTGTGAGGATTCGTTTGAATACGACCGTTTGTCTTCTTCATGGACTCGTGCTTCTTCCTTGCGGGATTTTAGGCAAGATGACCATACCCTTGAAATCACTTCTATCTTTACTTGCTAGTTGCTCGCTCTTTTGCTATGCCTATGCTGCGATACCTACCACTTGCTTATCATGCCTCCCATATTGTTAAACCAAGCCTCTAACCAACCTTGTCCTAGCAAACCCTTGTTTTGCTATGTTACCGCTTTGCTCAACCCCTCTTATAGCGTTGTTAGTTGCAGGTGAAGATTGGAGTTTGTTCCTTGTTGGAACATGGATATTTTGTTGGGATATAACAATATATCTTATTTAATTAATGCATCTATATACTTGGTAAAGGGTGGAAGGCTCGGCCTTATGCCTGGTGTTTTCTTCCATTCTTGCCGCCCTAGTTTCCGTCATATCGGTGTTATGTTCTCGGATTTTGCGTTCCTTACACGGTTGGGTTATAATGGGAACCCCTTGACAGTTCGCCTTGAATAAAACTCCTCCAGCAATGCCCAACCTTGGTTTTACCATTTGCCACCTAGCCCTTTTCTTTCCCTTGGGTTCTGCAGACTCAAGGGTCATCTTTATTTAAACCCCCCCGGGCCAGTGCTCCTCTGAGTGTTGGTCCAAACTAGAGCCCTGTGCAGCGCCCCCTCGGGGAAACTCGAGGTTTGGTTTTAGTTGTATGGAGCGCTCATCTGAGTGTGCCCTGAGAACGAGACATCTGCAGCTCCTATCGGGATTTGTTGGCACATTCAGGCGGTGTTGCTGGACTTGTTTTACCATTGTCGAAGATGTCTTGTAACCGGGATGCCGAGTTTGATCGGATTTTCTTGGGAGAAGGAATATCCTTCGTTGACCGTGAGAGCTTGTGATGGGCTAAGTTGGGACACCCCTGCAGGGATTTGAACTTTTGAAAGCCGTGCCCGCGGTTATGGGTAGATGGGAATTTGTTAATGTCCGGTTGTAGAAAACCTGAAGTTGATATTAATTAAAATACATCCACCGCATGTATAACTGTGATGGTCTCTTTCCGGTGGAGTCCGGGAAGTGAACATGGTGTTGGAGTAATGCTTGGCGTAGGTTGTTCTAGGATCACTTCTTGATCATAGTTGTTCGATCGTGCTTTGCCTTCTATTCTCGCTCTCTTTTGCGTATGTTAGCCACCATATATGCTAGTCGCTTGCTGCAGCTCCACATCATACCTTTACCATTCCTATAAGCTTAAATAGTGTTGATCGTGAGGGTGTGAGATTGCTGAGTCCCCGTGACTCACAGATACTTCCAAAACCAGTTTGCAGGTGCCGATGAAACCATGCAGGTGATGCAACCGAGCTCAAGGAGGAGCTCGATGAAGATCTCATTCATTGTGTTGTTCCATTTCCAGTTGATCAGTAGTGGAGCCCAGTCGGGATGATCGGGGATCTGTGTAGCATTTGGGGTAGTCTTCTTTTATTTTGGTTCCATAGTCGGACCTTGTTTGTATCTGGATGATGTAATGCTTTATTCATGTATTGTGTGAAGTGGCGAGTGTAAGCCAACTATGTATATTTTTCCCTTATGTATTACATGGGTTGTGTGAAGATTACCTCACTTGCGACATTGCTTTCAATGCGCTTATGCCTCTAAGTCGTGCTTCGACACGTGGGAGATATAGCCGCATCGAGGGCATTACATCCAGGTGGTCACCCCACAGCAGCAGCAGGGGCGCAGTGCTACCACCGCTGGCACCGTCAGGAGCCGAGCGACGGTGCGATCAACTTCATCATCATCCATGCCATGTACAGATTCGGAGGTAGTGCGGGCTCAACTGCTGCTGAGGTTTCCATCGACAGCCGAGCAGATGGGCGATTGGTGCACTACCATCCAAAGTCTGCTCGGTTTTGCCGAAGCTGGGGGCTCACGGTGAGCTGGCCCGCCGCGACCTCGCCAAGCGACAGCAACAGCTCATGCTACTGACCGTACAGAAGGGGCCATCCCCACGGTGCAGTCCCCGCCATGGCAGCCAGCGCGAGCGCAATAGAATCAAGACCCAGATGACGTCTCGATGGCCTCTTCTAACCCTCTAGAACGTCTAGGCCAATGACGAGCCCCGGAGGATAGGAGAAGAGGAGTCACACGCGTCGTTGCCGAGCAACGCTGCGACAACCTCTGCCGGACCGACGGGTGCGACGGCCCCGACGTCGACGAGCCCGTGCTCGGTGTTGGAGGGTGCTTACTGTTCGAGGTTGGCTGCCCTGCCTTCACTCTTGAGCTACGGCAAGTCAGTTGGTCGTCCGTTCGCATGTTCAAGCCAGAGATACCTGAGAAGTATGATGGGAGGCTGAATCCGGCAGAGTTCCTGAGCATCTACACCATCGCTGTTCAGGCTGCCAGGGGAAGACATGATAAGATGTTTGCCAACTACTTCCCTTTGGCCCTCAAGTCCAATGTGAGGTCTTGGCTGATGCACCTGCTGGAGAACTCCATTTCGTCATGGGCTAACCTGTGACAGGAATTCATTGGCGCCTTCACTGGAGGCCATCAAGAGCTTGGCCGACCCAGTGACTTGCAGCTTATCTAGCAGAAGGAAGGAGAAACCCTCCGTATATATTTACAGAGATTCAACAAAGTTCATAGAAACATCCCAAATATCCATCTGGTAGCTGTGATAGTTGCCTTCGAGTCCAATGTGTGCAACCGCCGGATTCGTTCCAAGATGAACGTGCGGTTGCCCAAGACTGTGAGGGAGCTCTACACCCTAGTGGATAAGTGTTCTTGGATGGAGGAGGGGAGGATCATGCACGAAGAGGAATATTGTGCCAGTTGATTCAGAGGATGATGATGAATCAACCAATCAGAACAAGAGCAACACAGTAAGAAGCGGAGGGATAAGGCAGTAATGACTATTAAAGGATCCGGTATGCCTAGTACTGGTAAGAAGGCCAAAGCTGAGCCCCCCAGCAAGGAAGCTGCCATGTGTACTGAATGCCGGGAAGCCGCTGCTGCCGAGAAAGCCGGGAAAGGTGATGGGTCAGACCAAGGGCCACGACCTTCAAGAGTGTTATCAGGTTGAGCAACTTGTCAAGAGAAATAAATCAGAGTATGAGAAGCTTGACAAGAAAAAAAGATCAGAGTGTTGCTGGCGGCAAGGGCCGAGGTGGTGAAGTAAATCACCCCGACAAACCCTTTCGGAATCAAGGAAAACCCGCCAGAGGCCGAGAGAAGGAAGCTTGAGTGATGGAGGGCATGAAGAGGAAACTAGTGAGCAAGAGTTTCAGAAGGCCACTAATGCCCTATGCATTGACGGGGGTGCATCTCTGCACACCTCTCACCGCCAACTCAATCGGTGGGCACAAGAAGTCAATGCCGTGGAACCAGCCCCAGAGGCCCGGAAGCCGCTCAAATGGTCCCGTACGTCCATCATCTTTGACGAGGAGGATCACCCTAGCCATACCACAGTAGTAGGGTGTTTTCCATTGTTGGTCTCCCCAACGATTCATGACCTTAAGGTCACAAAGATGCTAGTGGACGGCGGGCCGGGTTGAATCTGATTTCCCCAACAGTTATTAGCAAGCTTCAGATAGCATAGGAAGAACTAGATGTTACTGGCACATTTCAAGGACATAATCCCAGTAGGAGCCATCCTAAGGGAAAGATCACGTTGTCGGTAACGTTTGGGGGAGAACTAAACTACTGGACTGAGAGGATTGTGTTTGATGCGGTCGATCTCCCCTGCCATACAATGGGATTCTTGGGCGCCCAGCCCTGGCTAAGATCATGGCGGCATCCCACTATGCGTACAACACCTTGAAGATGCCTGGGACACTGGGGGTCATCATCCTCCCATTAGATGAGAAGGATGTGATCATTTGTGCGAAAAAGATGTACCGGGATGTGGTCGCAGTAGAGGCAGCGGCCGCAACGGTTCCCGCTGAGGAAAGTGAAGGAAAAAAGAGAGATTGTAGGAACTCCGACAAAGATTCAGGGAGGCGTGCCCCCTTCAAGTGCACGACACCCGTTGATGACGTGCCAAAGTGTTCCAACAGCAAGGGATCCAAGGTCGCTGCACCCCAAGTGAAGAAGGTCCTGGCAGGGCTGGCTGGCAATGATGGTACTTTCACCATTAGCACCACCCTCGATGACAAATAGGAAAGCGCGCTCGTTGCCTTCCTGCGGGTGAATATCGATGTGTTTGCTTGGAAACCATTTGGTATCTTCGGTCTTCCGAGGGAGGTAATCGAGCACCACCTTGCTATCTGCCCACATGCCCGACCTGTCAAGCAGAAAGTTCGGAAGCAGGCCTTGGAGAGGCAGCCGTTCATTATGGAAGAGATCAAGAAACTTGAGGCAACTGGTTTGGTAAGAGGAGTGCTGCATCCCACATGGTTGGCAAATCGAGTGGTAGTCCGGAAGGCTAACGGGAAGTGGAGGCTTTGCATAAATTTCACAGATCCCAACAAAGCTTGCCCGAAGGACCCGTTCCCCGTGCCGCGTATCGATCAGAATGTGGATTCCACTTCAGGTTGTGATTTGCTCTCCTTTCTGGATGCATATTCTAGGTATTACCAAATCTTCATGTCCATGGAAGATGAAGAGAAGACGTCGTTCATTACTCCATGTGGTACGTACTGTTTTGTTCGCATATCATTCGGATTAAAGAGTGCCGGGTCCACTTTTGCAAGGGCAGTCCAGATTGGTTTTGAGCCACAGCTGCACATAAACATAGAAGCTTATATGGATGACATTGTGGTCAAACCAAGGATAGAGCCACCCTTATTCAGGATTTGGAGAAGATGTTCGCTAATCGGCGCAAGATCAATTTGAAGCTCCACCCGGAAAAGTGTGTATTTGGTGTTCCCCCCAGCAAATTGCTCGGGTTCTTAGTGTCCCACCGCAGGATCAAAGCCAACCCCGACACGATCAAAGTTATTGAGCAGATCCAAGTGCCAAGGACAGTTAAGGATGTGAGGCATCTGACAGGGTGCGTTGCCACACTAAGAAGATTCATCTCCAGGTCTGCCGAGCGCCCCCTGCCGTTCTTCAAAATTTTGAAGAAGGCAGAGCCTATGAAGTGGACCCCGGAAGCAGATACATCTTTGCAAGAGTTGAAGGCCTACTTGTCCTCTGTGCCTACCTTGGTTGCTCCCAAACCCCAGGAACTATTGTTGCTGTACTTAGCGGCAACCAACCAGGTGGTCAGTAAAACCTTGGTAAAGGAACAAGAAGTGGATGAGGCAGAGAGTGAGCGGGGACCTGCAGAATCAGAGAAGGATCAGGATAGTAATTAGCACAATAACGAGAGCAACCCCAAGGACGTGGCAAGGAAGAAGGTGGTGCAATGCCTAGTGTACTTCGACAGCTCCCTGTTACAGGGGGCTAGATCGAGGTACTCTGGCATGCAAAAGTTGATCTTTGGTCTCATCATGGCCTCAAGGAAATTGCACCACTACTTCCAAGCCCATGAGATCACGGTTGTCCCTCATTTCCCGTTGTAGAGGATACTCCGAAACCCTGAGGCTACTGGTAGAACGGTGGAGTGGGTTTTGGAGTTATCCAGTTTTGGTTTGAAGTTTGAGAGCACACCAACTATTCAGAGCAGGGCATTGGCAGAGTTTATTGCAGAATGGACGCTAACCCCTGATGAGGAAGTGACTGAGAGAGTTATCTCCAGTAAGGAATCACCCCAAGAAAGGATTCTGTATTTGGATGGTGCTTTTTCCCTACAAGGTGCAGGAGCTGGCGTGCTACTTGTCGCCCCCTTCAGGGAGAACTTGAAGTATGTCGTCCAAATGCATTCTGCCCAGGAAGAAGCTACCAACAATACAGTTGAGTATGAAGGGCTCCTTGCCAGGCTCAGGATTGCAGCTGAATTGGGAATTACGAAGTTGATCATTCGAGGAGATTCACAACTTGTGGTGAGACAAGTCAACAAGGATTACCAAAGCCCATTGATCAAGGCATACGCCAAGGAAGTGAGGACATTGGAGGAGCGCTTTGACGGATTGCAAACAGAGCACGTACCCCATGCGGAAAACAGCATCCTGGGGAACCAGGGACTTTTGTTCTCCATCTCACTCAGCCCTCCGTATGCCCAGCAATAATGGCCCAAAAAGTAGAAAGTTGGACCACTGTAAGCCTCTCCCGGTAGAGCCGTCCGCTCCTGGCAAAGACCCTGCCGAAAACAACTCCTCATAGCCTACCAGATCACACCGTCCAGCCGAGCCCATGGACCCCGCGAACAAGGCATGTGCTCCCGCAGCAGAGGAGGTGCTGCTAGTCCTTGTTGCCGAGCCCCAGGCTCCAACTTGGGCAAGGCACATTGTCCACTTCCTCCAAACCAGAGAGCATCCCGGGGACCAAGATGAAGCTGAAAAAGTAGCCCAGAGGGCCAGTATGTATTAGTTTGTCGATGACACTTTGTACAGAAGGAGGCCCAACGGTGTGAAATTGAATTGAGTCTGCCGGGAAGAAGGAAAGGAACTGCTAGCTAAGGTACACAAAGGCATGTGTGGTTCCCACATTGGATGAAGGGCATTAGTTGGGAAAGCATCCCGACAAGGATTCTATTAGCACACAGCCCTCCAAGATGCGGTCGAGCTAGTCACCAAATGTGAAGTCTGCCAGCTCCATTCCAAGAAGACCCACCTGCCTGCCCAAGCACTTCAAACAATCCCTCTATCATGGCCATTATCGGTTTGGGGGCTCGATATCCTCGGCCCCTTCCCCCGAGAATTCGGGGGCTTTGAATTCTTGTTTGTTCCTATCGACATGTTTACAAAGTAGCGGGAAGTGACTGCCGTGCGAAAGGTGACTGCTTAGTCATCTATCAAGTTCTTGAAAGAACTAGTGTGTCGTTTTGGAGTTCCGACAAGGATCATTACCGACAATGGCACCCAGTTCATGAGTCGCGCCCTCATGCAATATGTTCGTGCCCTTGGCTGCAAGATCTCGTTTGCCTCTTGGCACACCCTCGGAGCAATGGACAAGCTGAGAGGGCGAATGTTGAAGTGCTGCGCGGACTCAAGACGAGAAACCTTGATATGCTGCAGAATCATGGAAGGTGGTGGATGAAGGAGCTGCCGGTAGTTCTCTGGTCCCTCAAAAGGACACCAAACCGAGCTACCGGGCAGACTCCCTTCTCCCTGGTCTAAGGGGCAGAAGTAGTTATCCCCATGGAACTCATTTACGGGTCGCCACGAGTGCTTGCCTATGATGAAGTAGCGCAAGATCAGCACCGGCGTGACGATGCTGTGCTACTCGAGGAGAACCGTCTCCGGGCTGCTACACATGCTGCGTGCTATCAGCAAGCCCTGCGTCGTTATCATAGCCGCAGGGTTCATGCCCAGTGTTTTGAGGAAGGTGACCTTGTCCTTAGGCGGGTTCAGTACGCCAAGGGTACAAACAAGTTGTCACCAAAGTGGGAAGGCCCTTACCGGGTATTACGAGTCACCAGACCTCGCACAGTCCGTATGGGGACCGGAGATGGCATTCAGTTCCAAAACTCGTGGAATATTGAGCATCTATGCAAGTTCTACCTGTAAGGCGCGGTTGTCTGGCCTTGCCCGGCAGCCACCCTTTTGTACATGCCTTGCCTCAGCTGCATGTAACCCCTTGTACAAAGCCAGGGTGATGACCCTATGCAAGAGAAAATAAAGAAGCGTTGTGGCAGGCCCCAACCAAGATTTCATGCATGCATGAGCATTCCAAGATCATTGCATAAGCATTTCATGAGCGTTTGCATATGCATATAGATAGGATCGCATCTTGCATTCATTCTCATCTGTGTGAAGCTGCATGTTTTCCTACCGTGAACTTGGCTTTGACAAGGAGTTGAGAAGATTGCCCAGCACTGCGACCCCCGGCAAGCCAAACAGATAAGTTCTACCTCATGTCCGTTACTGTTCTGTAAGCCTTGACTTGTGCATAAGAAAACTTCACAACTATTTGAGGCTTAGGTTCTCCCATCCCTGACTCGAACGTTGCTTCGGTCAGGATGGTCGCAATGGCCTTTATTAAAAAGAAGTTGGCGAGGGGCTGGTCCCTTTGTCTGTCACCCGGTAGACGTAGCTCTCCGGCAGATAAAAATGGTGTCGGCAGGATAGCCTGCTGGGGAAAACTCATTTATTCACATTAAAGAGGCATCTCACCTCTCCATGGACATACATGCATGGGTTCCCGGCAAGGTTCATATTTTTCATTAATATGCAAACACGAGTACAAGCATTATAGAACACAAACAGGGACACGAGAGATTACATTATTTATATTAAAATTTGGCAAGTGCCGATAGATTTAAGATCATAAAAAGATAAGTGCCCCATAATGCCTTTACCCCTGCCCATTTCCTATAGGAAGAGGTCGAAGAGGCCGACGGTGGACCTAGCTGGTATTCAGCGCCTCCCCAGGATCAGGTTGGCGCTACTCCCCGACAGGGAGGAAGAAACCGGAGGGCAGGCATGGATGGTGACGCTGCCGGAGGACCAGATGGGGGACACAGAGTCACAAGAAAACACGTCTTGTCGGAATGGTCGTCCCCGTTCTTGACGCGTGTGGGTTGCCGCCGCCGTCTGCATCACTACCACTCGAAGACCTTGGCGCGTGCATCACGTCGGACGCCATGCTCTCAGGGTCTTCCCACAAAGAGCATGGTCGTCCCTAGGAGCCCTGACGTTAGAAGTCACTGCACATCCGAAGACGTGTATGGGAGCAAATATCCCTCCTGTACGGCAAAAAAACGACGCCCAGGAGGAGTCGGGGTCACCTTCGCCAACAGAAACTTCCTTCCATGACCCCTCCCCAGTGCTGTCAAGGGAAGAAGAATGGGGGGCGATCGACTACCATGCGCCATGCCAGCCTCGAGCTTCAACATGGTGTCATTCGCGTCGCCTCCCATTGAAGTCAAGGCCACGAGCGGCCCGGCGGTGAGCATGCCGGGGTCGCCACTCCCGGAGTTGTCGCTGTGCCACCAGTGTCCCCCTTTCAGATGCAGGGAAGGCTTCAAGATGAAACCCAGGGCATAGCCCCATGCTCTTTTTATCAGCATAACCAGAAGAAGATAGAAGAGAAAGAATGCGAGCATGAGTAACTCCACCCTCCTTAGCCCCTCCCTTGTATAGGTGGGCCAAGGAGGGGAGCCGCTTCCTCAATTGGTGGCCACCATCCTCCTCCTCCTATTCAATATGATCAGGCCCTCGTTTTGATGCTCTCCCACGCCTAGGGATGTCAATGGGGACAATCCCCTATGGGGATACCTACAACATCCCCATCCCCATCTATTCCCTATCATCCCATCCCCATCCCCGTTTACATGATTGGGGATGAAATTTCCCCATACCCATGCCCCACTGGGGAACGGGGCCCCATTAGGGTCCCCATCCCCATAAACAAATACTCATATACATAATATGACACCCTATAATCAACATAAATAAATGGTGTTGTCCTTGTCCTGCTAATGCCTATCTAGGTCGTACTTACTTCTTGGTCATGGTGGCAGCTGAGGTGAGGACGTGAGATAGGTTTAAGGTTTTTTCAGAGCTTTTTTTGTTTTCGCAAGTTTGTTTGTGAATATTTTAAGGTTGACCGATGTGTCACAGTTACTAACCTGGTCCCCGATGGGTATTGGGTCTGGGGAATAGGATATCATCCCCATCCCCATTGTACCCTATGGGGAATAAATTAGTTTTGTAAATATCCCCATGGGGATGTTTTCCCCCCATCCCCACCCCCTAATAGATGAAATCCCCATGGGTTTGGCGGGTATGGGGCCCCATTGACATCTCTACCCACGCCACGCGCCCCCATTACCTACCCCGCGCGATGCAATGAACATACATGGCTAAGGATAAGGGCGTGGTGGGAAGAGCCAATTAGCAGTTTCTACCCCGTGCGTTAAAGCCATTCACGGGCCACTACTGGAGCAGTCCCACCACTATTGGACGACGCGCGGAGAAACCGAAAACTAGCCCGAAATCATGGCTAATGAAGAAGCAACGAAGACCTCAAGAGACCAGCCTCTTTAGCAACCCCGCCTGTTCACTTATTAGGCCCTACCCTGACGACACTTGGCAGCGCTTCGGGGCAGGACGGGGGGCTTCTGTTGGTGCAACAAACCCTAGGTCTGTTGCTCAGACCGTGCACATGCACAGGAACAAGATTGAAGCGCCAGCCCAAGTCAGAGTCCAGGGGACTAAGAGAATCGAAGAACCAACATGTAGATTAGGAGGACCAGAATTAACCAAGAGAAGCAAGACACTGTTGGGAGAAGGCCTCCTTTGCAGGGCTGGCGAGCCTGGCAAAGGGCGAGGCCACACATAGAAGGAGACAACCAAGGCATCCCAGCAGGGCCTTCCGGGACTCACGGAGACGAGACCACCTCACCAACCAGTCCACCACAACCCATGTTGTCGATCAATGCGGTGTCAAGCCGTAGAGTGACTAAGTGGCAGCTAGTCGCCACATGGCATCCTCTCCCTACAGGAAAAACCCACAAATGGACCCGTCCTACGATGTGTCAAGCGAGCAGGCGTGAAGCTGGCAAGATGGCCCGGCAAGCCTTGTAGGGCAACCAATGATGTGACGTTGAGCGGTGCACTTAATGCGCCCTGTCAGCCCGCAAAGTTAGGTATGATAGCTCTGTTCGCTATTTTGTCAGTGCATAATGACTACTTTGCCATTGTGGTAACCCCTTCATCTATAAAAGGAGGCCCATGGCAACCATAGAAAGGGTTAGAAGGTTGGATAACTCACACCCCCATACGTGCATAGCCACTGCCGCCCTGAGGCAACCCCTGCGGGGCAAGTGTACTATGCTCCACCACCACTCTTCCACCATCAATCTACCAAAGCAGGAGTAGGGTTTTACGCCTCACGGCAACCCGAACCTGGGTAAAATGGCTTGTGCGATCTCTACTATGCTGCCGCATGCTCATCTGCTCTTTGTGCAACACAATATCCCCTTGCCGAACCAGCAAGGGGCCTTCTGGTCCCATAGGTGGCCATGGTTTCCCGGGACAACTCCCCCAAGCTTAGACCTTGCTTGTCCTCAAGCGAAGGCCAAAATCGATAATCATATCCACATGTTTAGAGATAGAGGTGTCGATAAAATAAAAAATGGACATGAGGGCATCATGATCATCTTTAGGACAACTAATAATATGTTGGAGATATACCCTAGAGGCAATCATGTATGTCGGTGGAAACGAGACCTATGGGGTCACTGGGATCCCTTCTACGGTTGGCGAGGGCGAGGTTGTGCAAAGAGCAGGTCTGACAAGAAGCACACGGATCGTTTACCCAGGTTCGGGCTGCGAAGATGTGTAATACCCTAGTCCTGCTTTGGTGGATGTATTTGAGTGTTCTTGTGTTCTTGAGCTAGCTACGGGTGCAACTTCCCAAAAGAGCCGAATCCCTCTCCCGGTCGCCTCAGGCCTCCTTTTATAGGAAAAAGGGATTGCCACAGTGCCACAGAGGAGGTGGAAAGGTCTACAGTCGATAAGCCTATCCTCTGGGACCGTCGGACAAATGCATTTGATGCGTTGCCAATGTGCCCCCCTTGCTTTATCGGGGACACGAGCAAAGCACATCCCAGCCATCATTGCCTTGCCTGACCTCGACACGCGTTCGAGCTGATGAGGCATCGCGGCGCCACGTTGGCTAGCTGATGGGCTGGCATGGTGGTGGAGCCTTCATGAAGGGTCACATGCCGCCATGTAGGTGCTTGCTAAGTCGGTGTAGAGGCCGCCTGTCGCCACGTAGGCGCCTGCCCAGCTGGTTGAGCTAGCAGCTGCTTGGGGACGGTGGTGGAGCCTTGCCTGGCACGGGCCTGGCAGTGGCCCTGCTGATGCCCTAAGCAAGGGTCTTGCCCGTGGCGTTGCAATCGTCCCCGGAAAGAGTCTTGCTGAGGGTCGCCTCCTTCTGGTCCTCATCTGATCTCACATGTTTATGATCTTGATGAAGATTTGCATGCCACCACAGAGGCGCCTCCCAAGCCTTGGTTCCAATGTAGTGGGTTGGGTAGGAGCCTGTGGGCTCAAGGGTGGCTCGCTCTGCTGGTGTTGGGAAAGTTGCCCTGGCAAGGCTCTTGCCGGGGCGACGAAGGTCGTCCCGGAAAGGGTCTTTGTCGGTGTCAAAACCAGAGGATCTCGGGTAGGGGGTCCCGAACTGTGCGTCTAGGCCGGATGGTAACAGGAGGCAGGGGACACGAAGTTTTACCCAGGTTCGGGCCCTCTCGATGGAGGTAAAACCCTACGTCCTGCTTGATTAATATTGATGATATGGGTATTACAAGAGTTGATCTACCACGAGTTCAGAGAGGCTAAACCCTAGAAGCTAGCCTATGGTATGATTGTTGATGTGTATGTTGTCCTACGGACTAAAACCCTCCGGTTTATATAGACACCAGAGAGGGTTAGGGTTACATAAAGTCGGTTACAATGGTAGGACATCTGAACATCCGTATCTTCAAGCTTTCCTTCCACGCCAAGGAAAGTCCCTTCCGGACACGGGACGGAGTCTTCAATCTTGTATCTTCATAGTCCAGGAGTCTGGTGGAAGGTATAGTTCGGCTATCCGAACACCCCCTAATCCAGGACTCCATCAGTAGCCCCTGAACCAGGCTTCAATGACGACGGGTCCAGCGCGCAAATTGTCGTCGGCATTGCAAGGTGGGTTCCTCCTCCAAGTACTTCATAGAAGATCTTAAACACGAAGATAGTGTCCGGTTCTGCAAAATAAGTTTCCACATACTGCCCTAGAGAGAATAATATTTACACAAATCTAATCTGCTAACGTATTCTGTGGTGCGACACACCACGGCCAAGCCTTTATCCGAGTCATTTAATTACCCACCTCAGCGTGTTATGCGAGGTGGTTTCCTTGGCACGTCTTGTTAAAGCAGAGATCTTGACCCCTCATTACGGGATTCTCATCAATACGGGCGTGGGTAACCCAACCACTTCTAGGACTCCTAGATCATAGGCAAGTCCAAACGGACACGGGGAGGATGCTTGATATCCACCCTCTTTATAAAGGGGCAAAGCTTTAACTTTTCCCTCCCGTGCTCAATCGAATCCTTCCCCCGCCTCAAGCTCAAACGCCCAAAGCTCAGGTAAGGTGCTCCGAACCTTCAGTCATGTCCGGATCCAGCCTTCAAGGCCGATGGATGCCCTCCTCCGTCACGGAAGAAGACATCAAAAAGTTGAGGGAGGCCAGGTATCTGACCACCGAAATGTCGCATCGGCTGCCTCCCCGGGGGTAGGCCGTCCCCTCTACCAAACCCAACGAGAGCGTCGTGTTTGTCCCCCACTTCCTCCGAGGTCTAGGTTTTGCACTGGATCCTTTCGTCAGGGGCTTGATGTTTTATTACGGGCTAGATTTCCATGATCTAGCTCCGGACTCCTTCCTACATATCATGACTTTTGTTGTCGTATGCGAGGCCTTCCTTCGGGTTACCCCCCACTTTGGCTTATGGCTCAAGACCTTTGACGTAAAGCCGAAGATGATCGAAGGGCAACATGCAGAGTGTGGAGGCGCCTCAATACATAATATGACGGGAGCTCCGTGACCCAAAGGTTCCATCCCAGAGGTGTCTGCATTGTGGCAACAGGAGTGGTTCTACATCACGACTCCTAGAAGTCCCAAGTGGGCGGCCACCCCCGTTTTTCGCTCGGGCCCACCACCATGACTGATGTCATGGATCAGCAGAGGACTGAGCTGGGGTCCAGCCAAGGACGTGCCTTTACTGCAAAGGCGCATTCGAGATCTCTTCAACGAAGATCTCAGTTTGGTCGCGGTAATACAAGTTATGCTGGTTCGTCAAGTCCAGCCTTGCAAACGTCGGCCCCTTCGCTTGTGGGAGTTCAATCCCGAGGGCCCGTGTGCCATTCAAAATTTTCCCGGCCTGATGCACGAGGATATGTATAAGTTATTCTTTGGACCTCAAGTAGAGTGTCCGGAAATCACCGAGGACGTGGGCCTGAGTAGTAACCGCACCGTCGAACAGGTAAGGAATCTTTCGGCCGAACATATTATCTTTCCTTCGTTATGAAGTTATTTCTGAGAGTTTGCTTTCTCGACCAGGACTGGCTAATAAAGGCGAAGTTGATTCGGTGTTCGGCCCCCCTCCCTGAGGGTTTGGAGAATCCGGTATTGGAAAAGATGCTCCAGGCCCCACCTTGCCCGGATCCCTTGAAGGAAGATACTGTGGAGGATAATGTGGGCAGACGCGGGCCCCCAACACTGCCTATTCTAACTGAGGGAGCGAGCGTCTTCATGAAGGAAGACGACCGGAAGAGGAAAAGGACTGTGCCCGGGAATTCGGAAGCCGAAGCTTCCGAACAGGAGAAGAAATCTTCCACCGGGGGCCCTACCTCGGGGGGCGCTGCTGCCGCACAAAGTCCGCGGGGGGATCAATTCTCCCGGGAGTCGTAAGTGAGCCGAAAATTTTAATAGTATACATATGCCATCCTTTTCTTTTGAGAAAATAACCACCGCATATATTTGTGCAGTTCGGGCCTTAGCCCCTCTCAAATGAGTTCGTCTTCGGGGGATCTTCTTCCAGAGATGATGGAGAGCGAGATGCCTCCTCCGGACTCCTCCACTCCGGAACCGGGCGACCCTGAAGTGTCGTCGCGGAGGGCCTCTCCAAGTTCGGAGAGGCCAGAAGGTGATCATGTTGATCCCCGAGGCTCCTAGTGTCCGGCTCCCAAAGAGAGTAGACAACAGAGTCCGGCGCCGTCTAGTGTGCAATCGGACGTTCTGAGGGAGTTGGTGGGGTGAGCGGCCATCTCAGATGATCACTGTGTGATGATGAATATGGTGATGGAGAGGATATCGTCCACCGAAAGCGGATTGCATGAAGCTTTTATGAGTCTACTGACAGGCTTTGAGGTATATAAAAAGGAATGTGTAATAGTCCTGCACATGCTAGGTGTGCCCTGTGTAGATAGTAGCCCCTGAGACTCTAGTTGTCGTCGGAAACGATGACGAACGGAGGATCATATTCCCAGGTAATAACCATACTGCCTTTATGTGCAGGAGATGGAAGCTCCGGTGGCCAGCCGGACTAGCCAGTTTGCCTGTTCAGAATGGCAGTTGGATGCGACAGATGCCGACATCGAGCTTGTTAACAGAAGGCTTGACGAGGCGCAGGGTAAGTATCCTTATCTGGTAAACGCCACATAGGAAGAGTATGATGCCAGTGTTTTTAACATGTTATGACTGCAGATGGAGCTGCCACTATTGAAGCCTTGCGGGCGGAACTTGCCCGAGCCAAGGAACAAGCAAGATTGGGTAATGCGGCTGCTTTGAAGGCGGCCGAAGAGTTGTGAGCCGAGAAGGACGCACATGGCGAGAGCCAGAAGAAGATGGCCAATATGGCCGTAGAATTAAAGGCCGCTGTAGACCGTTGCCGGGCTCTTGAAAATGAAAACCAGGCGAAGGCATCGGACCTTGAGAAGGCTGCTGTAACGGGAAAAGACCTCCGCTCTGCTATGAGGGCAAGGAAGGTGGAGCTGCGGGAAGCCGAGGATATTGTAGCCGGGAAGTCCTTTATGCTACAGAGGAAGTACGGAGATCCACGGTATGCCCCTCTAGATCGGCTGTGGAGTTCGGAGGATGCGTATACGTATTTGGCAGCGAGCGCTGCCGATGCGGCCATGTACTTCCAGAGTCAGACGGACCGTGAAATAGACCAACTGTTTTGGAAGCAATTCCTTTCTCCCGAGCATCCGCTTTCGTTGACGGACCAATTAGCCGAATGGGCCGAACTAAATAGGTTGTCCCGACTCTCCATGAGGTCTATTGTGGATCAGCTATGGCCGGGAAGGTCAAAACCGAGCAGCTATTTTAGCTTGGTGCAACAGGTCCTTGATGTGGTGCCGCGCATAAATGCGATGAAGAGGTCGGCATGCATAGAAGGCGCACGGATGGCCATTGCCCATGCTAAAGCATACTGGGAAGAGATGGATGCTACCACTGTTGCAGCGCAGGATTCGGCCATAGGTCGAAGGGCTGCTGAGCACTACTTTGAGGAAGTTCTTGAGGGTGCTCGTTTGATAGAGACCCAGTGCTCAAAAAATATTATGTTTGAGTGACATGTAATCTCATTGTAAGAGAAATGCTTTTATAAATTTTTATGAGGCTACTTTTATACGTTTACCTAAAAGTAATGTGATGCCTCCTGGGCGGCCGTTTATGTATACATGTGTATAACCTGAAAGATTGCAGTCGTCGGCTTCAACCCCCACGCATATAATGCGGAGGTGTTCGCAGAAACACGCATTCACACTTAACCCAACGTCTTGGTCCTATTAAGGAGGTGATAGCGGAGCCAACGAGGCAACCGTACTATAATGCTTTAACACTTTCACTTAGCCATAGGAGTTTGACAATGGGGCTACTAGATAGCCCCTGGTGGCTCAGCACTCTCCCGATCCCGGGGTGCGTATATGCCTGGCCGGAAAGCGGCCCTTCATTAAGGCGGAGGAATTCTAACATTCCCATGGGTCATCGAGTGGTTGACCAGTCTCACGCTAGATCACGACAGTCAGTTTTCGGCTTTCTCTACTGAGGTGCTCGTCCGGATGAACCGGGGCACAATCGCAGTAGTTCTCCTGGTGCTACCTTAGCCGGTAAAGCGGAACGTAAGGCACCAAAACACAGGAGCCAGGCAAACCCAACATTTGACCAAAGACAATGATTCGGAGCTGATGCATATAGGGCCAAACGCGCGACGCCTAACACTCCCTAAGGTATTCGGTCTTTGTGGTATAAACCAGGCCTGAAGAATGGCCTTTGTAAGAAGCCCCTTGTGTCCAGGTATGTGCATTGTTCTGGCGTGGCCACATGCCAAGACGTCAGCATCCTTCTCAACGGTGGATGTGTATCAACAAGAGACAGTAAAAAAGGTTTACGCAGGGTCTTAATCTAAAAAGAATCCTTGGGTCGGGTCCCTGATGCACGTCTGCGCCTGTGTCTCTGTTCTGCCGTATCCTGGACGGGTGTAGCACGATGATCATCTTTAAAAGAGAGGAATTTAGGTAAAAAGGTTGTCGTGCAAAAGGATAGTTTTCTAAAGAAACCATGTATAATTCAAGATAAGAAGAAATCACCACTCGTCTGTGTGCGTTGAGCCCCTTGTACTTTTGAAAGGTAGGGGTGTGACCGTTTATTCGATATGAGTAGCGGCGCCAGACTTGATTAGTTGTGTCTGAGGTCCTGACGACCTATTGGATGCTTTTGCTGGTCCGAGCGCCTTTAGTGTGCAGCTGCCAAGGCAGCCTCACTCTCTTCGGCGCGCAGAGATCGCTTGATACTTCTGTGCACTGAAATGATGCCACGTGGACCGGGCATCTTAAGTGTTAGGGAGGCGTAGTGTGGTATTGCATTAAAGCGAGCGAAAGCTTCGCGTCCGAGTAGTGCTTGATAGCCACTTCTAAACGGAGTGATGTGGAAAGTTAAATGCTCGCGACGGAAGTTATCGGGGGAGCCGAATATAACTTGTAGTAGGAGGGAGCCCGTACAACGAGCCCCTGGGCCTGGCATTACTCCTTTAAAGGTAGTATTGGTATGGCGAATTTGTGTTGGGTCTAACCCCATCCCGCGGATTGTATCCTGATAAATCAGGTTTAGGCTACTGCCGCCATCCATCAAGACTCATGTGAAGTGGTATCTGCCAATTACTCGGTCTAATACCAGGGTAGCCCATCCTGCGTGCCGGATACTTGATGCGTAATCGCGATGGTCGAAGGTGATCTGTTGAGATGACCAGTGGCGGGACTTCACGGTGACAGGCACTTGGGTATATTTTTCAGGGAGTGCCGCATTGTTTTTTCTCTTGATCACGTGTAACACGTTTACTGTTTTGACTTTGGGTGGAAATTTCTTTTGTTCCCCCTTGTCTTGCTTGGGAGGTTCGTCATCGTCTTCACTTGGTGTATCCTCCCCCTTGTGTATGGAGTTAAGCTCGCCGGACTGCTTGAAGACCCAACATTCTTTGCGGGTATGATTAGCAGGTTTGCTAGGGGTACTATGGATCTAACATACTTGGTCCATAATTTTGTTGAGGCTAGACAGTTCATCCCTGGTGCCTTTGGAGGGCGGCTTTTGGTTTGGCCGAGGGACTTTGAATCCGGCATTTACTGTCGTGCCCTTCGTGTTGTCTTCTTTATTCCAGTGTTTGTTATTGCTGTTGCGCCGTGATTTCCCGTTTCCATCTCTAACTTCAGATGTACTGGGGTCGTTGGTGCTGCATCTGGCTAGCCAGCTGTCCTCACCCGCGCAAAAGCGGGTCATGAGGTTTGTTAATGCGGCCATCGTTCTCGTCTTGTTTTGGCCGAGGTGTCTGGCGAGCCATTCATCGCGGACGCTGTGCTTGAAAGCCGCTAAGGCTTCGGTGTCCAGAGAGTCGACAATCTGGTTCTTTTTAGTAAGAAACCTATTCCAAAGCTTTCAGGCTGACTCTCCGGGCTGTTGAGTTATGTGACTCACGTCGTCCGCATCCGGAGGTCGGACATAAGTCCCTTGAAAGTTTGCCCGAAAGGCGTCTTTGAGCTCTTCCCAACTTCCAATGGAGCTTTTGGGGAGGCCTTTGAGCCAGTGACGAGCTGGCCCTTTGAGTTTCAGAGGTAAGTATTTGATGGCATGGAGATCATCCCCTCGAGCCATATGTATATGAAGGATATGGTCCTCAATCCAAACCCCAGGGTCAGTTGTTCCGTCGTATGCCTCTATGTTTACGGGCTTCAATCCCTCTGGAAATTCATGGTCCAGCACCTTATTGGTGAAACATAGGGTGTGTGCGGCACCCCTGTAGCTGGGTGTGCCGCGTTGTTCGGATGTTTGTTGTGTTGCATTGTATGCTGGGGCGCGCTTGCGTGGTCCATAGATGGATCTTGTTGCATCGTCCTTTGGGTGCGAGCCCTCCGATGGGTTGCGTGTTGTACTGTGAGCGGCGTTGAATGCCGTTCTGTGGTGGTAGAGGGGTCGTCTATCCGACCAGGTGGCTGCTTTGGTTGTGGGGGGTCTGAGGCCTCCTCATCGAATTCGGGTAGCAACTTCCGCTTTGGGTAGCTCTTGGAGGGGCGATTGTCGCCGTACCTTGCTACAGTGTTGAGTATTTTGCTCCATCTAAATTGGAGCGTGTTTTGCGCGGCCTTGAGCCCCCGCTTCTGCTTTTTGAGGCTCCTTGCGGTGGCAACGAGCCTTTTACGGGCCTTCTGCTGCTCCGAGTGCCTGTCCGACGTTATGTCATCCGGACCATTACCATTGATAGGATTTGTTTGCTCGGTTTGATTATCCGGATTGCCGTTGTCTGGCAGCGGTTCGCCCTGCTCCAGCGCTGGATCAGTGTGATCGCTATTTCTGTCGAGGCGGGATTTGGGGCTGCGCTTGCGTCGCCGCTTTGACTACTTTTCGAGGGAACAATCCCTTGGTGCGTCCTTCCGCTCCTCGTCGTCATCTTTGGGTGTGTCCACCATGTATACGTCATATGACGAGGTGGCGTTCCAGGGCTCGATAGGCGCTGGTTCTTCATCGTCTCCTTCATCGGCGTCCATACCGTCAATGTCGTCGGAGTTGGAGTCAAGCATGTCGGTTAAATCGTGGACAGTGGCTACCAAGTGGGTGGTGGGTGGGCTTTGAATTTCTTCATCGTCCGTACCCCAACCTTGCTGACCGTAGTCCGGCCAGGGCTCTCCTGACAAAGAGAGAGACTTCAGTGATTTCAGGATATCGCCGAAAGGTGAGTGCTGAAAGACGTCCGCGGCCAAGAACTCCATGATCGGCGCCCAATCGGATTCGCTCGGTAGGGGCTCGGAGGGTTCGAAGTCCGGAGAAGAATCCGGCTCCATGGAGTCACGAGTCTTGCAGAGTACGGGGCTGGTGTTCGGCTCAACCGCCATTGGGATCGCAGCCCCCGAGGTGGCGTCCAACCGCCCATCCTCGATCAGTGTGGTCGGCTCCGAACTAGGGGTCGGAGCCGATGCGGGTGTGGCCTCCGGGGCACTGTTCGGCGGCAGAGCTAGATCATGCTCGTCGTGACAGTGCGGTGCACTCAGCAGTGGTTCGAATCCATCGAAGACCAAGTCCCTGCGGATGTCGGCCGTGTAGTTTAAACTTCTGAATCTGACCTGATGGCCAGGGGCGTGGCTTTTGATCTGCTCTAGATGGCCAAGTGAACCGCCCCGCAGTGCGAAGCCACCAAAGATGAAGATCTATCCGGGGAGGAAGGTCTCACCCTGGACTGCATCACCATTGATGATCGTGGGAGCCATCGGGCCTGACGGCAACGGCACAGAGGAACTCTCAATGAAAGCACCAATGTTGGTGTCAAAACCGGCGGATCTCAGGTAGGGGATCCCGAACTGTGCGTCTAGGCCGGATGGTAACAGGAGGCAGGGGACACGAAGTTTTACCCAGGTTCGGGCCCTCTCGATGGAGGTAAAACCCTACGTCCTGCTTGATTAATATTGATGATATGGGTATTAAAAGAGTTGATCTACCACGAGATCAGAGAGGTTAAACCCTAGAAGCTAGCCTATGGTATGATTGTTGATGTGTATGTTGTCCTACGGACTAAAACCCTCCGGTTTATATAGACACCGGAGAGGGTTAGGGTTACATAAAGTCGGTTACAATGGTAGCAGATCTGAACATCCGTATCTTCAAGCTTGCCTTCCACGCCAAGGAAAGTCCCTTCCGAACACGGGACGGAGTCTTCAATCTTGTATCTTCATAGTCCAGGAGTCCGGCGGAAGGTATAGTTCGGCTATCCGAACACCCCCTAATCCAGGACTCCCTCAGTCTTGCCGGGGGAGTCCACCTTGCTCCTTTGTTCTTCAGTGTTTCTGGCCCTGGCGTTGCTTTGCTTGCCTTAGGCTTCGGTTTCTCTGCGGCTTCCCTCCTCTGCCCTACTAAGTGTGGCAGTGGCGCGCGGCTCTGACTGACCGTGCACAAGTAAAGCGGTCAAAAGAAGAGCCCCTACTTTTGTACACCGACAGGAGCCCCCGGGCCTGGGCCACACATAAGCGTGCCGTGTTGTTGGGATAGGCCCAGAATGGTGCGCGGGCAGGTGGGGCGGATTTTACCACAGTAACTTCTCATCCGCTACGCTTCCCCATGACCTGCGTTGAACGCGCGACGTGGAGGGTCGTGCGTGACGTGGGGGTCATGCGTGGGGCGGTTTCCGCACGCATGCGTTACATCGTGGTAAAGAGGGGGCCCGTGCCTTCCTCGTAAAACGGAACGACCGCGGGCGCGCTGCTCATTTACCCCCTGTGTCTTCTCCAATCTCGAAACCGCCATCCCTTTCTTTTTCTTTCTCAAGCCCCCGCTCTTGCTCGCTGCCGCTGTGTTTTCGCTGCCCTTCCCCCTCCACCTTTCGCAGCCACCATGGCACCTAAGACTGACAAGGGCAAGGGAGCGGCCAAGGACGTCGGAGGGACAGAGCCGCCGGAGAATGAGTCGGCGGCACGGTGGATGCAGCTTGCCTACTTTCCCTCGACGGTCGACACGTTCCACCTCCGGGACAACTTCAAGCCGCTGTGGGGGGTCAAGACGGGGCACCCGGCCACGCGTGTCATCCCTACGGATTGCGCCAAGGCCGCCTCGAATCGGTACCCGTTCTTCATCGACTACTTTTCTTGCGGCCTCTGCCCCCTTTCTCAGATTTCTTCAACGACATCATGCACACCTACGGCTTTCACCTTTTGTATTTTACTCCAAATGTCGTGGCGTGCATGGCTCTTTTCACCCATCTTTGTGAGGGCTTTGCCGGAGTGCTCCCCAGCACGGTGCTCTTCTGCCACTACTTTTACCCTTTGGTCGCGTCACTTGGATCCCAAGGGCCCTGGAGAAGGGGACGTATCCAGAGGGTGCCCAGAAGGAGTGGTGGGAGGAGTGGCAGAGTCGATGGTGTTGGATTGAGGAGGAGGACACACAGGAGTTCTGCCAGGTTCGCCAGGCGCCACCGGCTCGCAGAGATGACTGGAGTGACGTCGATGCCCAGGATAAGAAGCTCATGGTCACCACCACCAGGATCCACCGCGTTGCCGCTGTGATACGTCTCCGTCGTATCTACTTTTCCAAACACTTTTGCCCTTGTTTTGGACTCTAACTTGCATGATTTGAATGGAACTAACCTAGACTGGCGTTGTTTTCAGCAGAATTGCCATGGTGTTATTTTTGTGCAGAAATAAAAGTTCTCAGAATGACCTGAAAATCAACGGAGAATTATTTTGGAATATACAAAAAATACCGGAAGGAAGATCCACGTCAGTGGGGCCTCCACCTGTCCACGAGGGTGGGGGCGCGCCCCCTGCCTCATGGGCCCCCTGACGCTCCATTGACCTCAAGCTTGACTCCATATATTCACTTTCAGGGAGAAAAAACCAGGGAGAAGGATTCATCGCGTTTTATGATATGGAGCCGCCGCCAAGCCTTAAACTCTCTCGGGATGGCTAATCTGGAGTCCGTTCGGGGCTCTGGAGAGGGGAATCCGTCGCCATCGTCATCATCAACCTTCCTCCATCACCAATTTCATGATGCTCACCGTCGTGCGTGAGTAATTCCATCATAGGCTTGCTGGACGGTGATGGGTTGGATGAGATTTATCATGTAATCGAGTTAGTTTTGTTAGGGTTTGATCCCTAGTATCCACTATGTTCTGAGATTGATGTTGCTATGACTTTGCTATGCTTAATGCTTGTCACTAGGGCCCGAGTGCCATGATTTCAGATCTGAACCTATTATGTTTTCCTCAATATATGAGAGTTCTTGATCCTATCTTGCAAGTCTATAGTCACCTATTATGTGTTATGATCCGTTAACCCCGAAGTGACAATAATCGGGATACTTACCGGTGATGACCGTAGTTTGAGGAGTTCATGTATTCACTATGTGTTAATGCTTTGTTCCGGTACTCTATTAAAAGGAGGCCTTAATATCCCTTAGTTTCCGCTAGGACCCCGCTGCCACGGGAGGGTAGGACAAAAGATGTCATGCAAGTTCTTTTCTATAAGCATGTATGACTATATTCAGAATACATGCCTACATTACATTGATGAACTGGAGCTAGTTCTGTGTCACCCTACGTTATGACAGTTACATGATGAACCGCATCCGGCATTATTCTCCATCACTGATCCATTGCCTATGAGCTTTCCATATATTGTTCTTAGCTTATTTACTTTTTCGTTGCTATTGTTACAATCACTATAAAACACCAAAAATATTAGTTTTGCTACCGTTACCTTTTACCACCGTTACCACTACTATAATATTACTTTGCTACTAAACACTTTGCTGCAGATATTAAGTTTCCAGATGTGGTTGAATTGACAACTCAGCTGCTAATACTTGAGAATATTCTTTGGGTTATCAAGACTATTTTCTGGTGCCGTTGCCGGCGAGCATAGCTCTATTATTTGAGTCACTTGGGATTTATATCTGCTTATGATTATGAAGAACTTGAAAGATCCAAGAACCAAAATTTATCCCTCAACTACGAGGGAAGGTAAGGAACTGCCATCTTGCTCTGCACTTGATTCACCTTCTCTTTTGAGTTAGCTTGCGACACCTAAACCTGCTTCTGCTATTAATTTTGATATGTCGCATGTTATTGATGATGCCACTTCTGCTATGCATGATACTTATGATGAAACTACTTCTATGCTTGATACTACTGTGCCACTTGGTGAATTTCTTGATGAACAACTTGCTAGGGCTAGAGAGAATGAAATTGTTGAAACTGATAATATTGATGAAAGTGATGATGAAGACTCTCCCCTTAGATATGAATTACCTGTTGTGCCTGAGGGCTATGTTATGGATGAAGAAACTGCTAGAGATTTTCTTGCTTGCAATGATAGGAGTGATCTTAAGAAATTATTAGCTAAGTTGAAACAAAAACTTTGAATGCTAGAATGAAATATGATCCTGCTTATGGTACTTCACCTATCTTTGTTACTGATAAGGATTGTTATTTCTTTGTTGATCCTGAAATAATTACTTTGGGTGAATCTGATCCTTTCTATGGCAATGAATCTGAAACTATTGTGGCACATCTTACTAAATTCAATGATATAGCCACTATTTTCACTAATGATGAGAAAACTCGCTATTATTATATACTTAAATTATTTCCGATCTCATTAAAGGGTGATGCTAAGATATGGTTTAATTCTCTTGATCCTGGTTGTGTGCGTAGTCCCCAGGATATGATTTATTACTTCTCTACTAAATATTTCCCTGCTCATAAGAAACAAGCTGCTTTAAGGGAAATATATAATTTTGTGCAAATTGAAGAAGAGAGTCTCCCACAAGCTTGGGGGAGGCTTCTCCAATTACTTAATGCTTTGACTGATCATCCTCTTGAGAAAAATGAAATACTTGATATCTTTTATAATGGACTAACCGATGCTTCCAGAGGCCACCTGGATAGTTGTGTTGGTTGTGTTTTCAGGGAAAGAACACCATATGAAGCTGAAATTTTATTGAATAATATGTTGACTAATGAAAATAATTGGACACTTCTCGATCCAATTCCTGAACCCTCCAAAGAAAAGGGGTATTCTATTTCTCAGTCCTAGAGATATGCAAGAGGCATAGAAATCTATGAAGGGAAAAGGTATTAAAGCTAAAGATGTTAAGAATTTACCTCCTATTGAAGAAATACATGGTCTTAATTTACCGTCTGTTGAAGAAATACATGGTGTTAATCCATCACCTATTGAAGAAATACATGGTCTTGATAACCCGACACAGGTAGTAAGGGTAAATTCTCTCTATAGATATGATAAAGCTGAAATCCCATTTACTAAGTTTGCTAGCCCATGCTTGGATGAGTTTTATAACTTTATGGCTAAACAAGAAAACTTCAATGCTTATTTTGGTAGATAATTAAAACACAATGCTGATATGCTTGAACACCTGGGTGATTATATGGCTAATATTAAAGGTGAACTTAAACTTATTAGTAAACAAGCTTCTATGGTTACCACTCAAGTAGAACAAGTACTTAAATCTCAGAATGATTTGCTCAATGAATTAAATAGTAAGAAAAATGATAATGATATTAGAGTTATGACTAGAGGTGGTAAAATATTTTTTTGACTATACACAGTAGGGCAAAACCCCACTGCAATTTTTATTTAATTCAAAACACAAAGGTCCCACTATACAAAAGGCTTGAGATAAGCCAAAGAGCAAAGCAATAGAAAGAAAAGAAAAAACTATGGTCTAGGATTACAACACAAGATTGTCAAGCCAGGAACAATAAACTACAACATAACTCTTCTGAATTCTAAATCTTAGAAGGTTGAGCTCCTCCAGGAAAATAGCTTTCCACCTCTGAGTGCTAGGTTGTACTGCTTGGAAGATCAAATTGTTCCTTGAGATCTAGATAGCCCAGGAAGCAAGGATGATTATTTCCATGAAAAAAGGTACATGTAGCTTCAGTTTGAGATCAAGAAAAGCTTCCAGGATTGAATCATTTGCCTGTCTTGAAGTGCAAATCAATAGAGGTGGTAAAATGACTTAGAAACCTTTGTATCCTGAGGGCCATCCTAAGAGAATTGAGCAAGATTCTCAGAGAACTAATATTGATGCAGCTAGTCCTTCTAAGAGGAAGAAAAAGAACAATGATAGGACTTTGCATGCTTCTAGGGAACCTGTTATTAACGAAAACAATTATGAGAGGATTATGAGAGGATGGGTGAAAATCTCACAAACGAAAACAATTATGAGAGGATGGCAGAGGATGTGGCAATATTTAAAAGAAACTCTTCTTCGGTCTTCAAAACCTGAGAATGACGACGAGAAACACCAACAAAAATTGTTGAGGCACTCCGGAATGAAGAATAGAAAGGTTGAGCCAACGATGAAAAGAATTTGAAAGATCTGGGAGAAAGACATTTTACTGATGATAATTCATACTTACGTCAAACTTTGAAAAAGAATTTTAAAGATAGCTCCGGGAGAATTAGAAGAGTCAGGTAAGATCCTGGAAAAAGACCTAAGGGTTAGGGCCCACTCAAAATAAACACCGTTGAACGATTACTTGAAAAGAAGATGGCAACGGTTGAGTTAAATGGCTTGAATGAGATAACAACCTCGAAATAGGTTGACCAGATCTTGAATGACAATACGAGCCTTCTGAGATATCTTCAGCACTCCGGAACAATTGAATAGCGAGAGGAAAGATTAAGAATTGCACCAGCATGAGAAAGCATTGAAAACGAGGAAAGGGATATGATCAACACCAAAAGCTTGAATTGGTTCCATCGTAGAAGAAAAGAGAACGAAGAATGATAAACTAGAAGCTCCGTTAGAATCTTCATGAGAAACACCGGATAAGAATATTGACGGAAAAGGAATGGAGAGACTTTATATCCATAAAATGGATAACGAACTAAGAAATCTGATTCCTTGAAGAAAAAAAGGTGGGTGGGTGGGAAAAAAATAAAGGCAACTTGGAGACGGATGAAACAAACACCGTTGATAAGAACTGATACTAGATCTTGCGGATGTTGAAATGATTGGATCAACTTGAAGAGAAACACACCGATTGAAAAGGATTGACATGACAATCTCAATTATCGAGAAGGATTAGTATTCACATTGTAGTATGAGAACACCGCTTAGGATTGGTATGGAATCAACACTTGTCTCTGAAGCAACTCGAATACCACAACTCAAAACAAAACAAAGGCTTGGCTTGCAAAATAAGCCGGAACAAACATATGATAGAGATTTCATCCGAAATTTTCGTGGTGGGGCCTACACGGGCTCGATCGTACAGCACCATCATGTACAAGGCAGTGCACATGACATACGAAGCATCCCCGAGTCGGCATAGCCAAGGACTCTTTAAGACACAACAAGACCACTGTAAAACTAATCATGGATAGGCGGACCACTAGACGTCGAACCCCAATTTCATATCATACATCTGTCGGAAAGATATCCTAAGAGCTACTTGAATTCCCACTTATAAACTCCCGAAATTTTCTGGTTATGCAATCAGGTGTTCGGGATACAGGAGAAGCATAATATCTCACCCAAAACTAGCAAATCCTACATCTAGCTGTATCCATCCTTCAACACATAACCAAGAAACCTTCGGAAATCGTCTACCTCAACCTTCGAAAAGCATCCGTTATAGAAGTTATGGCAATACTCCCGAACTCCCGCCCCAGTACTGGGTGGCATCGAGGTTATCTCACCAACAACTGCATAAAAGAGTTTTTCGATGTCGGCGAAACTAAACTCAGGTATTCCAGAACTGCAACGATAAAATTGTGACGACAACACCTCGGAGCTCAACTCCCCAGGACACTGCCACAACCCCTAAATGACAGGAGGCACCAAGAACAATGTTCTCGTCACAAATCGATCGGAACGATTCCAAGATACCCGCGTGATCCTAAATTTTTTTAGTGAAATTTGAGAAGAGAAGAGTCAGAACTCTATGTCAGGATGCCTCACCAGAGCGACGAAGGGACTGGGGAGTAAAAAGAATTCCTAACTCTCCGATATATATAATCCTAAATGACTCAAAACATTTTTTCTAGACTCAACAACACCAGCTATTCGATCAAGCAGGGGGCTCCTAAGGTCGGGGAAGGCTCTGTTACCAACTTGTAATGCCCTTGATGCGGCTATATCTCCCATGTGTCGAAGCACGACTTAGAGGCATAACCGCATTGAAAGCAATGTTGCAAGTGAGGTAATCTTCACACAACCCATGTAATACATAAGGGAAAGGGAGATACATAGTTGGCTTACAATCGCCACTTCACACAATTACATGAATAAAAGCATTACATCATACAGATACAATCAAGGTCCGACTACGGAACCAAAATGAAAGAAGACTACCCCAAATGCTACACAGATCCCCGATCGTCCCGACTAGGCTCCGCTACTGATCAACTAGAATGAAACAACATAAAGGACAAGATCTTCAACGAGCTCCTCCTTGAGCTTGGTTGCGTCACCGGCTCGGTAACATCGGCACCTGCAAACTGGTTTTGGAAGTAGCTGTGAGTCACGGGGACTCAGCAATCTCACACCCTCACTATCAAGACTATTTAAGCTTATAAGTAAGGCAAGGTATGATGTGGAGCTGCAGCAAGCGACTAGCAAATATGGTGGCTAACCTGTTCGCAAAAGAGAGCGAGAAGAGAAGGCAAAAGCACGATCGAAAAACTATGATCAAGAAGTGATCCTAGAACAACCTACGTCAAGCATAACTCCAACATCGTGTTCACTTCCCGGACTCCACCGAGAAGAGACCATCACGGTTACACACGCAGTTGATGTATTTTAATTAAGATCAACTTGAGGTTTTCTACAACCAGACATTAACAAATTCCCATCTGCCCATAACCATGGGCACGACTTTCGAAAGTTCAAATCCCTGCAGGGGTGTCCCAACTTAGCCCATCACAAGCTCTCATGGTCAACGAAGGATATTCCTTCTCCCAAGACAATTCGATCAGGCTCGGCATCCAGGTTACAAGACATTTCGACAATGGTAAAACAAGTCCAGCAACACCGCCCGAATGTGCCGACAAATCCCGATAGGAGTTGCACATATCTCATTCTCAGGGCACACTTAGATGAGCTCTCCATACAACTAAAACCAAACCTCGAGTTTCCCTGAGGGGGCGCTGCACAGGTCTCTAGTTTGGACCAACACTCAAAGGAGCACTGGCCCGGGGGGGGTAAAATAATGATGACCCTTAGGAGCGCGACTCCCAAGGGAAAGAAAAGGCTAGGTGGCGAATGGTAAAACCAATGTTGGGCATTGCTGGAGGAGTTTTATTTAAGGTGAATTGTCAAGGGGTTCCCATTATAACCCAACCGCATAAGGAATGCAAAATCCAGGAACATAACACCGATATGACGGAAACTAGGGCAGCAAGAGTGGAACAAAACACCAGGCATAATGCCGAGCCTTCCACCCTTTACCAACTATATAGATGCATTAATTAGATAAGAGATATTGTGATATCCCAACAAGTAAACATGTTCTGACAAGGAACAGCATCTCCATGTTCCAACAAGGAACAAACTTCAATCTTCACCTGCAACTAACAACGCTATAAGAGGGGCTGAGCAAAGCGGTAACATAGCCAAACAACGGTTTGCTAGGACAAGGTGGGTTAGAGGCTTGGTTCAACAATATGGGAGGCATGATAAGCAAGTGGTAGGTATCGCAGCATAGGCATAGCAAAAGAGCAAGCAACTAGCAAGCAAAGATAGAAGTGATTTCGAGGGTATGGTCATCTTTCCTGAAATCCCGCAAGGAAGAAGAAACGAGTCCATGAAGAAGATAAACGGACATAGCCAACGGATCCGCACAAACGCAACGTTACCGGAATACCGAGAAGAAGTACACCGGAAAGAAAGCAAACAACATAGTAAACAATCATCACATAAGCATGGCACGATGCGTAAACAAGTATGATGCATGTCCGGTTTAAAGAAGCATGGCATGGTAAAGTGCACAAGCAACCCTACAAATTAAGTGGAGCTCAATATGCAACGAGTTGCATATTGACGAAACACCATGACAAGTTATTTAGTTCGATCTCGTTTATGTACCCAACAATATTAAATGTTGTTAAACATGGCAAGAGGGTGAAGCAAAGTAAAACTACCTATCTAGTCAAGGTTAAATGAGGCCGGAAGCAACGAACAACAATTCCGGTAAATCCCCATATGCATATATTAGGTTTCGTGTTGTTCTGCCCTAAACCAACTTTTATAGTTGTTAAACATGCAAAGTGATGCCACCATGTTAATCTATGCATTTTCCACCTCAATTACATATAAAGTTTATTTAAAACCGAGCTACAGTTATTTAGTTATGAATTAAACCATTTTAGCAAGTTATTTAAGCAAATTAAAACAAACAGCATTTTAAACATTTTAAACATGGGTGAAAGTGACATATTATGAAACTAGACACAATTTTAAGCATTTTTCATATATAAGTTATTTACATGTGATGCACGGTTTGAGAGTTACAATATGCATCGAGCTTAGGGGTTATTCTGTAAAACTGCCAACTCTGGAATAAATAGGAAATTCGTCCTGTGGAAAAAAACGTGAAATGGGCCAAAACAGGTAGTCTAGCCCAAATGGAGGGGGGGAAGAAGGGGCGCAGGGCAACCCACCATGGGCCAAGGCCCGCTGGATCTGGCCAAGAGGAGCTGGGTCTGGCGCGTGAGACAGGCCCAGGCGTGGTCAGGGAGCGGTCAACACGTGCGGCGTGGGCTCGAACGGCTCGAGACAGAGGCGCCGTCCTCCTCTGCTCGACAGGAAGTAGGCACGGCGGCGCGGAGGACTCCGGCGAGCGTGGGGAACAACGGGATGGGCGCGGGAAGGCGCCTGGGTCCAGATCCTGCTAGGGGAGGTGCGGATCGGTTCCCCGAGCAGGGGAACGTGCTACAAGGCCATGGCTGCAGTTGTTTCCTGAAGAAAAAGACAGAGATAGAAATCATAGGGGAAACACGGACGGGAAGAAGGGAGAGACGATAGGGAGATGGCAGGGACACGACAGCCTAAGGCGAACCTGCGGTCGCCGGCGGGAGTAGGCAGCGCTGGGAACGGTGGGGATGTCTGCAGGTAGTGGTCGTCGAGCTCGGTAGCGGCGGCGCCCATGGCCTCCTGGTGTTCTTGTGGAAAGAGAGAAAAGAGAGAGATCTGAGACCGAAGGAAGAAAATAGATGAACAGGGAAGGAGGGTAGGGAGGGGATGCGGGGTTCCGCTGGTAGCCGGCGACAGTTTACGTTGTGGCCTCGGTCATGGCCACGTCGGCCGGTGCAGTTGAGGAGAAGCTCGATAAGCTCCTCTCCTTCTAGAGCGAGAGGGTGCAGGCCCCAGGAGCGCGAGGCCCTTGCTCAGGAGGAGCTAGAGGCGCGGCGGATGAGTGCTGCTCGCGAGGTGGATTGAGGAGGGGATAGATTCGAAGGGAGCCATGGAGAGGCTCTGGTTGGTGGGGATCGACGGATTGGGCAGGGGAGAATGAGAGGATCCCGAGGTAGCTTGTGAGTTGGTAGCGGCGGCGGACACGGAATGGATGGGACATCCCCTAGGTTTTTGTGTTTTGTCTCAAATTAGACTAGGGGTTCTATATATATATATGGAAAGAGGGGAGTTTAGGGTAGATTTGGACCCTCTGATCAAAATCAGGCGGTTCAAGAAAAACTAGGTTAGGAAGCCCAATAAACAAAACGGAGGCGACAGTCCGGGTCGGGTCCGGGACAGCTTTTTGGACGCGCGTGCGAGGGGGTTTGATGCACTGAGCAGAGAGGGTTTCGGACCGTGCGATCGCACCGGACAACTCCGGAAGCGAAGAGGGGAAAGAGGATGGACTAGGTGGGCTGAGGATGTGATAACCTGGCTTATTAGGGATGGTAGACTACTCATATCAATAAGGAATTCCTTCTTTTCCGGGAGCCCATTCGGACAGAACTCCAATGTTAAGCGTGCTTAGCTTGGAGTAGTGTCAGGATGGGTGACCGATCGGGAAGTTGCTCCCGGGTGCGCATGAGTGAGGACAAAGAGCGCAGAAAAGACTAGTATTGATCTGTGGGGCCAGTCTATATCCCGCCAGGAGTAGCGACCACCGGCGGGTGTGTCCGGGGCGTTATAAGTTGGTATCAGAGCTGACCCTCACGGTTACACGGATGGTTCCGGACAGGTGCGTGGTCATGTTGTTCATGACGTTTGTGACCCGTCGTGGCACCCGGCATGGCACATGTACCGGACTGGAAGCACAGACATTTGTGCCAAGAGGGGACGTTCCTGTGGCCCGACGAGGACGTCGGTTCCTCTGAGTGGGGGTGTATGTGATAGCCTGGCTTATTAGGGATGGTAGACTACTCATATCAATAAGGAATTCCTTCTTTTTCGGGAGCCCATTCAGATAGAACTCCAAAGTTAAGCGTGCTTAGCTTGGAGTAGTGTCAGGATGGGTGACCGACCGGGAAGTTCCTCCCGGGTGCGCATGAGTGAGGACAAAGTGCGCAGAAAAGACTAGTATTGATCTGTGGGGCCAGTCTATATCCTGCCAGGAGTAACGACCACCGGCGGGTGTGTCCGGGGTGTTATAGAGGAGAGAGAGGGGGAAAGCAACCTGACAACTGTTTCTGGGGACCGGAAACGTCCGACGTTTGACCGGCTATACTGCCGCTATAGTTTAACGGTTGGGCTATCAAACGATCTCCTAATGCGATGAAACTTGACAGGCGGTCTATCTACACTATAATAAGACCACACGTCAACTCCCATCCTATTCCGAGAACATTTTCCAGCCACTTATAAAATAATATTTCGGACATGCCACGGGCGCGTGCAAGTGTGTCTGGGCTCAGAACGGATAACGGAGAGAACTGGGAGACCCGGACGGATGCAAGTTTTCGAAAACATGCAGATGTGATGCGGATGATATCATGGCAAGATGCAACACGCAAGCAAATGACAAGGCAACAACAGCGAATAACTGGAGGACACCTGGCGCAACGTTCTCGGGGCGTCACAGCTTTCTCCCCCCCCCCCCCCGCAAACTTGGTCCTCTTACGAGCAGGGATGACGTCCTTCAAGGACGGGCCTCAAACGGAGAACTTCCCTAGGGGAGAACGAGTATGCTTCATCCCCTTCTTGTTAAGAGGTGTTGGATTTCCGATCCATCCTTTCCGCCGAGGTCTGCTGGAGTATTACAGCCTCCAACTGCTCAATCTCACTCCTGCCTCTATCCTTCATATTGCGGGTTATGTCGCTCTATGTGAGCTATTCTTGGGTTGCGAGGCCCATTTCGATTTATGGAGAAGACTGTACTGCCTCATCCCTCGCAATCTAGGTGGGTCAATTTTTGAAGTGGGAGGAGCCGAAGTGTGGCACATCGCCGGGACAGGATACCTGTCCATCTCGCTGAAGAAAGCTCCCGAAGAGTGGCCTTCCGAATGGTTCTACATTGACGACGTCGCTCTACCCGACCCCGCCCACATGGGCCTTCCCGAGGTTTCAAATGCTCCGCTGAAGAAACGCCATAGCTGGCATCCTCGGAGCCTCAAGGAAGAGGATAGTGCAGAGATCAGCTTGCTGTTGGGCAAGATTAAGATGGTTGCCCAGTCCGGATTGTCAATAGTCGAGGTAATGGAGATCTCTATAAAGCGGGGGTCCAACCACTCCAATACATAGGGCTGCCCATGTGGCATTATAACTGGGAAGACGACGCCTCACTCTATGGTCGGAAGGGACCGAATAAAGGGTAGAAGGAGGAGTTCACCCGTCTCCAATATCGAGAAGGATTTTTCATGTATAATCCTCCCAGCTGGGTAAGCTTCAGCTCCACTATTTTACTCATGTCCCTGAATCATTCTTGACAGGCAGTATCTTATCCGCTTATAACAGGAATGGCGAAAGGCTGTGGAGGGTATCCATGACCCTGCCCCTCAACTGGAGAATCGCAACCGGGATCTTGACCCCGGATATGAGGAAGATCCGGACATATTTGTCGAGCTCAAGGATGGAATATTCTGTTAGCTGAGCTATGACGGTACAGATGTACCCATCATCGCTGATTACCCGGCCTCCTTCCTGCTTCACATGTAAGTACTCCGGAGATACCTTGTCAAGAGAGTTTTCTCATTCCTCCTTACCCACCGCACTGTCCTGTGCTCAAAAGGGGAGGCGTTCGGCACGCCATGCTGCCCCGGGGGCATCTCCGAAGAGAGCGTCCCCCACACCAGGCAAGCCTTCAAAGAGGAAGGCAAACGAAGATACGGCCGAGCATTCATCAAAGAGGTATGAGTTTGCAAATATGCACCTTGGCAGTCACATCCAACTGTGACCTTTCCGTTTACCCTGTATCAGGAAAAAGGTGTGCCGGACTGTATCCAGGGGTCCGGCCAGTCATACTTCCCACAGCTAGGATCCAGATCCTGCCGTGAAGACGGGGGCTGATGCGGGGGTGACGCTGGACTGTCCTCCAACCGAGGATTCAGATGATGTATCCGTCACCAACTCGGAAGTGGAGAGCAACATGAATCATCGGCACCACAGGGCCGTTTTACAAGACCCTGACTTTTCAGAATACACATTTAACGCCTTCAGCTCGGCTGATGCATATATCCGAGCTGCTCGAGATGGGCTTAACAGAGCCACAAAGCAGCATTTAAAAGATGTGCAGGTAAGTTTACTTTGTCTAACTATGATAACCATATGCCAGTATCCCCCGAGACTTAAAGTAGTTGGGACAACTGATTCGAGGATCGATGCATGACCAGGTTCTGTCGGAGAAGAACGAAGTGCTAGCCCAAGAGCTAGAAAAGTGCTGGACGCAGTTAAACGTAGTGACCACCGAACTGGAAAAATCCAAAGCGGTGTCTTCCGGTGATATTTCCCTCCATCGAGAAACAATTATTCCATAGCGATCGTGTTAACACTGTGGCTTTATCTCATAACAGGATCATTGGATTAATTGGAGGAAAAAGAGTCAAAAAGATTGCATGCCACATGCGAGCGGATTTTGACCCATGTCAGACAGGAGAAAAACAAACTCTAAGATGCAAACACCCAGCTGGGCGAAGAGCTGAAGGATGTGCGGGCCCAACTAGCTGACTCCGTGAAGGAGAACAAAAAACTGCGAGCCGACATATTAAGTATGTGGTCATATTTACCTTATATCAGTTTGGAAGTAAAAGTAGCTGATATAGCTGTGATTGCAGGTATATTGACGGGCTGTCCCGAAGAGGAGGTGTCTGGATCATCAAATGGGGAAGAAATTCCCGATAGTTTAGTATATGGCCAAGTGGAGGTGGCTGCTAGATACTCTCAGTAGGATTTTAAATTAGACCGCCTGTTGGACGGTATAGAGGAGGAAGTTTTTAAGTCCTAAGTGACGATGTATTTTCCTTCTAGCTGGATTGTCGAACGATTGTCATGGCCTACTGTTCCGCTTTGATCTCTCGACCCGAATGTGCGGAGTGTTTCTGAATACCTGAACGGCAAAATAAATCGGGGTATGCGTGGAAACCATGCGTAGGGGTCATAGCTGCTTGAACAGACAAGTTGTATTCGGCTAGTTATGTTATATTACATTGAAAATGTAAGAAACATCTTCCAGAGAGAATAGTTCCTCTAAGGGTTTCTTTCCCTGGGTGTGCATGCATCTATGTGCTTGCCCGGACTGTGAAAAAAATCACAGTGTGTATAACTTCTGGGGGTTCATAATGGAGCGAGTGCAAAAACATCTTTAGTTCACCGACCGAATATTCCCTGTGCTTGGCCAAAACCTAAGTCATATCGATGCATATAATGGCAAAGAAAAGGTACATATGGGAGGAAACACATATGTGATGAGCTTTATGCTCGGAAAATAGAAATAGCAATCTTCTGTCCAAGAAGCCCCTAGGTATGATAGACATACATACTTGAAGATGTATGCGTCGGGGGTGCAAGGTCTAACCGCACGAAAGCCTTTAAGGCTAAAGAGAAAAAACGAAAAGAGAGAAAAAAATGATGAAAACAATGAGAAGGAGACGAACAAAGAGTTTGGCGCTAGGCATAGAATCTTCGGAGTCTGGCCGCGTTCCAGGGATTCGGGTCTAGTCGATTGTCTGACATATCACGCAAGCAGTACGCTCCACCGGTGAGAACTTCGTCGATGATGAAGGGACCCTCCCACTTGGGCTTGTGTTTGTCCTTTTTCTTCTCCGACAGGCGTAGAACGAGTTCGCCAATGTTGTATGTTTTGGCCCGCACTTCTCTACTTTGATACCTGTGAGCCTGCTGTTGATAAAATGCGGAATGGGCTTTTGCGACGTTGCGCTCCTCCTCCAAGGCATCTAAGCTGTCCTGCCGATCGAGCTCGGCCTCTCTCTCTCTCTTCGTACATGCGCACTCAAGGTGAGTCATGAATAATGTCGCAGGGTAATACTGCCTCTGCGCCGTACACCATAAAAAAGGGGTGTATCCGGTAGTGCGATTGGGCGTGGTCCGCAGCCCCTAGAGTACAGAGTCGAGCTCCTCAACCTAGTGCTTGTCTGATTCCTTCGAAGACCGCACTAGTCTGGGTTTAATGCCGCTCATAATAAGACCATTGGCTAGTTCGACTTGGCCGTTTGTCTGTGGATGATAGACAAAGGCGTAATCAAGCTTGATGCCCAGATTAGCGCACCAGGTTTTCACTTCGTCAGCTGTGAAATTGGAGCCGTTATCAGTGATGATGGTGTGTGGAACACCATAACGGTGTACAACGCCAGATATAAAGTCTATTACTGGCCCGGACTCGGCCGTTTTAACTGGTTTGGCCTCTATCCACTTGGTGAATTTATCCACCATGACCAGCAGATATTTTTTCTCATGGCTTCCTCCTTTAAGGGGTCAAACCATATCCAATCCCTAGACCGCAAGAGGCCAAGTGATGGGGATTGTTTGTAGGGTCGTGGGGGCATATGGCTTTGCTTGACGAAGAGTTGGCATCCAATGCAACGTTGGACAAGTTCATGTGCATCCGCTCAGGCCGTCGGCCAATAGAACCCTGTACGGAAGGCCTTTCTGACAAGGGCCCGAGCTGCGGCATGCTGCCCGCCAACACCGGCATGAATCTCCGCCAGGAGCTGCCGCCCCTCCTCCTCGGTGACACATCTTTGAAGGACTTCTGTAGCACTTTTCTTATAGAGCTCTCCGTCATGAACCTTGTAGGCCTTCGAACGTCGGACAATGCGGCGGGCCTCATTCTGGTCCTCAGGAAGCTCCTTCATGTTAAGGTAGGCCAGGAAGGGTTCGGTCCATGGGGCAATGACTGCCATGATGAGATGCACCGACAGTGTTATTTCCGTGGCTGAGCCTCCGGTGACATTGGTGTTTTCGGAATCTGGGGTTATGTTCGGATCAGGACTAGTGTTGCCGTTTTCCCCCTGCCACACCACGGATGGCTTAAAAAGCCTTTCCGAAAAGATATTAGGTGGGACAGGGTCACGCTTAGCACCGATAGGAGCAAGAACGTCCGCCGCTCGATTACTTTCTCGAGCCACATGATGGAACTCGAGCCCCTCAAACCGGGCCAACATTTTTATGACGGCATTACGATAAGCTACTATCTTCGGATCTTTAGCGTCGAAGTCTCCATTTATTTGAGATATTGCAAGGTTTGAGTCCCCGCGCACTTCTAGGCGTTGTATGCCCATGGAGACAGCCATCCGGAGACCATGCAATAAGACCTCGTATTCGGCCGCATTGTTGGAGTCTGCGTATAGTATTTGGAGTACGTACTGAATGACGTCTCCAGTAGGTGACGTTAAAACGACGCCCGCCCCCAAGCCTTACCAACATTTTGGAGCCATCGAAATACATAACCCAATTGGGATATGTGCCATACTCTTTCGGGAGCTTGGCCTCTGTCCATTCGGCGACGAAGTCAGCCAGTACTTGGGATTTAGTAGCTCAACATGGTTTGTATGTAATATAAAATGGAAGGGGATCAATGGCCCATTTGGCAATCTGGTCCATGGCATAGCGGTTGTTTATAATGTCATTGAGTGGTACTTCGGAAGCCACCGTGATCGAACACTCCTGGAAGTAGTGATGGAGCTTTCGGGATGCCATGAAGACCGCATATGCTGTCTTTTGATAATGGGGGTACTGGGATTTGCATGGTGTAAGGACAGTGGATACGTAGTATACTAGCTTCTGAAGCGGGAATTTGTGTCCATCTTGTTCTTGTTCAACGACGAGCATGGCGCTCACCACCTGATGTGTTGCCGATATGTATAATAGCATCGGTTCACCGACGTTTGGTGTGGCTAGGATTGGGTTGCTTGCAAGAATGGTTTTTATTTCCTCCAGACCGCCTGTGGCCGCGTCCGTCCACTCGAAGTGATCGGTTCACTGTAGAAGGCGATAGAGTGGCAGTGCCTTTTCTCCCAATCTGGAGATAAAGCGGCTTAGAGCTTTTGGACTTGTTTGAGGTCTGTTGGCGTAGCCAATTATGACGGAGCTCAGATCTTGGCTAGATTTGCTTCAATTCCTCTGTTGGAAATGATGAAGCCCAGCAGTTTTCCAACGGGGACGCCGAAAACGCACTTTTTCGGATTGAGCTTAATGTCATACGTGCGGAGGTTATCAAATGTGAGACATAAATCGTCTATTAGTGTTTCGATGCGCCTAGTTTTGATGATGACGTCGTCCACATAAGCTTCAACTGTCTTGCCGATCTGTTTCTCTAGGCATGTTTGAATCATGCGTTGGTATGTGGCACTGGCGTTCTAGAGCCCGAAGGGCATGGTGTTGAAGTAGAATGGCCCATATGGGGGTAATGAATGTTGTTGCAGCTTGATCGGACTCCTTCATTTTGATTTGATGGTATCCAGAATATGCATCAAGGAAACACAGTGAGTCGTGTCCTGTGGTAGCATCAATGATTTGATCAATGCGGGGGAGGGGGGAAGGGATCCTTAGGGCAGGCCTTATTGAGGTCTTTAAAATCAATGCACAACTGCCAAGATTTGTCCTTCTTTGGTACCATCAACAGGTTTGCCAGCCAGTCCGGATGTTTCATTTCTCTGATGAATCCGACCTCAATTAGATTGGCCAGCTCCTACCCTATAGCTTGGTGTTTGGGCTTGGAAAAGCGCCGCAGTGCTTGTTTGATTGGTTTGTATCACTTTAAGATATTAAGGCTATGTTTTGCCAGCTCACGTGGGATTCCAGGCATGTCAGAAGGGTGCCAGGCGAATATATCCCAGTTTTCACGAAGGAAATCCCTTAGTGCGGCGTCGACCTTTGGGTCTAGTTGTGCTCCAATAGATGCTGTCTTCTTGGGGTCCATTGGGTGGACCTGGAATTTGACTATTTCTTCTGCCGATTTGACGGAGGTGGATTTGGGTCGTTTTTCTAAGATCACATCGTCCCTATCCACCATGGAGCATAGTGCGGTTAATTCTTCGGCCGCGAGGGCTTCAGATAATGTCTCAAGGGCCAAGGATGCGGTTTTGTTTTCGTCACGGAGTGCTATGTCCGGATCACTAACAAGAATGATTATGCCGTTTGGTCCGGGCATTTTGAGCTTCACGTACCCCTAATGAGGTATAGCTTGGAAGCGTGTAAAAGCATCCCACCCCAACAGGGCATGGTATCCGCTGCTGAAAGGAGCCACTTGGTAGGTGATTTCTTTGGACCAATAATTCTCCGGCGTGCTGAATACCACGTCAAGTGTGATTTTTCCCGCACACCGTGCCTCCCTACTGGGAATGATTCCTCGGAAGGTCGTGCTGCTTTGCTTGATGCGGATACTGTCTATTTCCATTTTGTGGAGTGTATCCTCATAGATGAGGTTTAGTCCGCTGCCACTGTCCATGAGGACCTTGGTGAGTCGAAAGCCGTCCACGATGGGACTGAGGACTAAAGCGGCTGGTGCGCGGACTGTCCTGTATTTTGTTTCATCACCGGCATTAAAGGTTATAGCCGTGTCGTTCCAAGGGTTTACTGTGGCAATTTGACAGACTCCGGCGAGGCTGCGAAGTGCCCTTTTGCGCTTATTGTTTGAAGCGAATGTCTCGAAGACTGTCAGTACTCTGGGGTCATCGTCTTCTGGAGGGTGTTGCTCTGGGGTGTTTTTGGTAAGGATGTCCTCGCCGCTTTTGGCTACCTGCCGGAGAATCCAACATGCTCTAAGGCTGTGGGTTGGTATGGTATCCGGTGTTCTGTGTATTTTCCATGGGCCATCGAGCCATCCCTCCAGAACGGTCCCGCTCCGCGTGATGGATTTGTATTTCTTGGCAATTGGACAAGGCGCGTCACGGGGATGCGCCCTTTTCGCCTGGACCAGTGGTTGAGTTGGGACCGGTGGCTCCCAACAAGCTGCCAGATCCCTCCAGGCGCTTTCCATTGTGTTGTACTTCTGTGCGATAGTTGCCAAGTCAGTAAAGTGTAGTATGTGGCGGAGATTAATGGCGTTGAGGATTCCTTCGTTCGTGCAATTGTTGCGGAACGCTGATATCGCGTCCACATCGCGGCGATCTTTAACCTTGTCCTTGACAAGGAGGAATATGGCCCAGAAGTGGCGGGCCGTTTCCTCAGACTGTTGTTGCATGATCGTGAGAGCTCTTATGTCTGGGTGGGTGGGTTGAATTGGATGTGGACCTGACCCGATCGATGATCCGGAGTTTGAAGTTTTACTAGACTTAACAGTCCAGGCTCCGGAGTATCTTCTGGTTGCCTTTACCCGCCATCCGATTCTATGTTTGGAAGGTTGGTCGCTTATTTTTGTGGGTGGGTATCTGGCTCTGCAGGGTCGGCGATCTGGACGTAGTCCGTCTTGATTACAAGGAATAATCACCGTCTTGCTCCTCGACTACCTCTATCTGGTGGGTGATCGGAGGAGATTTGATTTCTCTTTGGTCGGGTTTGAGCCCGATCCGATCGTAATTTGTGGCGATTCCCAGGGTGGCAATATGATCAAGGAGCTCATTTAAAGACGAAAACTCCGCCGGATCCATCTGCTTGGAGTGTTTGGGGTCGATACGAAGAGGATTTTTGATGGTAAAGCTGCCCAACCGGAGAGTTTGACATGGGGCCAGTTCTCCTCCGGCAGTGATATTGTCTTTAAGGACGAGGCGAGTCATCTATCCTATTGTCGACGGCAGAGTGGAACTCTCAATGAAAGCACCAATGTCGGTGTCAAATCCGGCGGCTCTCGGGTAGGGGGTCCCAAACTGTGCGTCTAAGGTCGATGGTAATAGGAGATAGGGGACGCAATGTTTACCCAGGTTCGAGCCCTCTCTATGGAGGTAATACCCTACGTCCTGCTTGATTGATCTTGATGGATATGAGTATTACAAGAGTTGATCTACCATGAGATCGTAATGGCTAAACCCTAGAAGTATAGCCCGTATGACTATGGTAATGAATATTCAGCCTATCTACGGACCTAGCCCTCCGGTTTATATAGACACGGGAGGGATCCAGGGTTACACAAGGTCGGTTACAGAGAAAGGAATCTACATAGTTGGCCGTCAAGCTTGCCTTCCACGCCAAGGAAATTCCCATCCGGACACGGGTGTAGTCTTTGGTCTTTGTATCTTCACAGCCCATCAGTCCGGCCCATGGCTAATAGGCTGAACGCCCAAGGACCCCTTAGTCCAGGACTCCCTCAAGGAGGACCTTGCCGCAACGCTCCGCGGCAAGGACAAGGAGGTGGAGAAGCTCGTCGTGCAGCAGACCCAGGAGCTGGAGCAGAGGCGTAGGGACGCACTCAATGCCCAGGCTCTGGTTCACGCCGGCAAGGAGAAGGAGCTGGAGGTGGAGCGGGATAGGCTGAAGGATCAGGTCCTGAAGCTGTCCAAGGAGAAGGACACGCTCAACGGTGCCCTGGTTGAGGCGCATGGCGTAGTCCTCGACAAGGCCGAGCAGCTTTCCGGGGCCGACAACTCCATCAAAGACCTTAAGCTGAAGCTGGAGGGTCTTGAGGGGATGCTCTCAGAGGCCAAAGCCCGGCAGGAGACCATGGCCAAGGATCTGGAGGCTGAGAAGCAGCTGCGGAAGAACAAAGCCGCCAACCACAAGGAGTTTGTGGAAGGCGAGAACCGCTGGATCGGGCGCCTCGAAGGCGTTGCTGGCAGGATCACCACGCAGCTGGGCTACCACGGGGATGGCAAATGTGAGGTATACCCCAGAGCGCAACGCGAGCCCCAATGCCAAGCTGACCATCTTCTTCAAGGGCGTCCTCGGGGCCCTGGAGCATCTCCAGTCCAATTGGGTGGCCTCCCTAGCCAATGTGGCCTGGAGGCTTTGTCGGGGTGCCATGACCAAGGTTCTCACCAAGGTGGCGCACTGGAACCCCAACCTCGACTTCAACGCCGCGCTGGAGAGCTTGCCGGAGGATGCAGACCTCGCGACACTCAAGGAGCATATCAATCCCATCATCAGCCGCATCGGCGAAATCAAGAGGGTGGAGGGCCAGCGCCGGGATTAGGCACCCCGTTTCTCATTGCCGTTGCAGGTTCATGGCCAAGACAATTTATATCTTTAGTTAGAACCGCATCAACAATTGATGTAATATAACTCTGTAGTACTTTTGAAAACGATGCATGTTATTGTCCTATTTGATCCCCCTTTGTATGTCCACCCTACGTTAATCGGGTAGGCTTGCCGGCGCGTAACCCAGGCCATGGCGCCTTGAGGACGGATCCCCAATAGCCTACTGGGTGTGCTTGCTGCCATGCGAACCACCTTACCGCTCTCAACGCGGATGCTCGAACTATCGAGCTTGACTCGAGTCAGAATCGAGAGCGTTGCCAATTACGGAAGGCTACCCTGACACTCTCGACGCGGCCGCTTGAGCTATTGAGCGGACTCAAAACAGAACAAGGGCGTTGCCAATTGCGGAAGGGCCCCTTTGCGTGCAGGTTTTCCATTCATAGGGTAGGACCTTCGAGGATAATAACCATATACATAAAAAGAAATATGCCCAAAGTTTCACATGACTTAGCTTTTCTGTCGTTGTAAGGGTGCCTACCACATCCGCAGACGGCGCCGTCATGCTTGGTCATCTTCTTCCTTGGAACGACAGCCACAATGAAGCCGCTTCTTCGATCAGACCAGATTTTCACAACTGCGTTTCCCCTACCTGGTGCGCCAAAGATGTCGGTGGAAACGACACCTATGGGGTCACTGGGATCTCTTCTACGGTTGGCAAGCACTAGGTTGTGCAAAGAGCGGGTCTAACAGGAAGCATACAGATCGTTTACCCAGGTTTGGGCATCGAAGATGCATAATCCCCTAGTCCTGATTTGGTGGATGTATTTGAGTGTTCTTGTGTTCTTGAGCTAGCTAGGGGGTGCAACTTGCCCAAAAGAGTCGAATCCCTCTCTTGGTCACCTCGGGCCTCCTTTTATAGGAAAAAGGGGTTGCCACAGTGGCACACAGGAGGTGGAAAGGTCTATAGTCGATAAGCCTATCCTCTAGGACCATTGGACAAACGCATTTAATGCGCTGCCGACGTGCCCCCCTTGCTTTATCAGGGACGATAGGGAAGCCCGTCCCAGCCGTCGCTGCCTCGCCTGGCCTCGACACGTGTTCGAGCTGATGAGGCATCGCGGCGCCACGTTGGCTGGCTGATGGGCTGGCGCGGTGGTGGAGCCTTCATGAAGGGTCGCATGCCGCCACGCAGGTGCTTGCCGAGTTAGTGTAGAGGCCGCCCGTCTCCACGCAGGTGCCTGCCCAGCTGGTTGAGCTAGCAGCTGCTTGGGGACGGTGGTGGATTCTTGGCTGGCGCGGGCCTGGCAGTGGCTCTGTTGATGCCCTCAGCAAGGGTCTTGCCGGTGGGCCGGCAAGGGTCTTGCCATGGCGTTGTAGTTGTCCTCGGCAAGTGTCTTGCCGGGGGTCTTGTGGATTTCCTCAGATAGGATCCTGCCGAGGGTCGCCGTCTTCTAGTCCTCATCTGATCTCACATGTTTATTATCTTGACGAACATTTGCATGCCACCACAGAAGCGCCTCCTGAGCCTTGGTTCCAATGTAGTTGGTTGGGCTGGAGCCTGCGGGCTCAATGGTGGCTCGCTCTTCTGGTGCTGGGCAAGTTGCCCTGGCAAGGCTCTTGCCGGGGCCGTGGAGGTCTTCCCGGAAAGGGTCTTGCCAGGGGAGTCCACCTTGCTCCTTTGTTCTTCAGTGTTTCTGGCCTTGGCGTTGCTTTGTTTGCCTTATGCTTTGGTTCCTCTCCGGCTTCCCTCCTCTGCCCTACTAAGTGTGGCCGTGGCACGCGGCTCTGACTGCCCGTGCACAAGTAAAGGGGTCAAAAGAAGAGCCCCTACTTTTGTACACCGACAATGTATGATGATATTTCCTATGTGTTTATGAATAAAGATAGTCCTTGGACATTATCAATGATGTGTATCAGCGAGTACGTGACTTGTTTGTGGGACTATGCATTGTATGATGAACGTCCTAAAAGGCCCCTAGTCGAAAGGGCTGTGTGGATGGGCAGCCATCTAGACTAGCATATGAGACGGTCGATGGCTTGGTCTCACTAGCCATGGGTCATTGGATGCTAACTTGATAATATGGACTCGGAAGGATCTGGTCGGATTCGACGTAGTCGGATCCGAGTTGAGATAAGGTCTGAGTCGGACAGACCCAACTATGAGACGCAGCAATATGTCACCTGTGAGTCTCTAGTACAACATACGTTCTATGTCCTAAGAGCTGAGCTGGCGCATATACTCGGGATGGTAACAGACTTGCTTTGGGCCAACCAAACGCAACTCCGTGACTGGGTAGTTACAAAGGTAGGTTTCGGGCTTGTCCAGACCCATGCTGCGAGACATGGTCGAGAAAGATGGGATTTGCCCCTAGGATAAGGAGAGATATACTCTGGGCCCCTCGTGTGATCTACCCAGGATAAGCATGTCCATGCGACAAGGATTATGAGATAATCTGGTTTGTGGTTGGCATCACTGGAACGAGAAAGACACCGAGCTAGCACAAGGATGACAGAGTCGCCTTGAGCCCGACAACATATATCGTGTGGCAAAAGGAATGGAAGTGTGATGTACAGGTTCGCCTAACCAGCTTCATCGTCAGCTTGGTGGTCGACCCGCCTTGCTAGAGGCCGCTACCAGCCATGTAGTCCTGAGGTGATCCGAACTGCGACCAAGCCGGCTTGAACCTAAGGGGTCACGCGCTCAAGGGAAGGAACCTACGAGGTCGGATCCAAGGACACTGGTCGGATGTGATCCGAGGTACAATCGGATTGTGGTCGAGTAGACTTATGGGCTTTAGGGTCTGTGCGAGGCCCAAGTGTTGAGCCCACGACGGACACCTATATAAAGTGGGGTGCAGCATACTCATGCGGCTGATCGCTTCAGCGCTGTCACTAGGGTTTGCATGTGTTGGAATAGACACCTCTACTCGCCACCGGGTGTGTGATCGGATCTAGCAGTCCGTCGCATGACGTTCCTCCTGCACGTGCGGATACCGTTAGAGCCGGTGCACTTGTGCCGCTCCGGCGAACCTGTACGTGGGAACCGATTACCAGCTGTACGAGGGAGATCGGACGAGGAGGAGACGATCCACCCGAACACGCTGCCCAACTCTTCTTTCGCTGCACGGCACTGCGCGTCTAGTGGTAACGAACTGTGATCCATCTCCCGTAGCATGTTCTTGGTTGTTTTGCACGTAGGAAAATTTTAATTTGCAGTCGACGCACCCTACCGTAGAACTCAACAATATAAAGACATATAATTTCTCATGCTAAAGTGATAATTCGTTCACAAGATAAAGTATGAATCAGAAACTTTATTGAAAACCAACAAACTATGATCTCTGTCATTGAAGCAATTTCAATTTATCATAATATCAGAAAGAGTCGATGTAAGAGAATTTGTGTAGCAAGTCCACATACTCAACCATCTCTTAGTCTTTTATAATTGCTAACACTCACACGATACTTATGGGTTTAAAGCTTCAATCGGACACCGAGAAAGATAGGGGCTTATAGTTTCACCTCCCAACCTTTTACCTCAAAGGTAATGTCAACAATAATACTTTATGATAACCTACATCCGAACAGACATATATATATTTGGATCTTTCTCCAACACATAGTTCTTGCCAAAAAGAAAAAGTATAAAAAGGAAAGGTGAAGATCACCATGATTCTTGTATAAGGGTAGAAGGTAAAAGTAAAAGATAGGCCCTTTGTAGAGGGAAGTAGAGGTTGTCATGCGCTTTTATGGTTGGATGCATGAAATCTTAATGCAAAAGAACATCACTTTATATTGCCGCTTGTGATAAAGAACTTTATTATGCAGTCTGTCGCTTTTATTTCTTCCCTATCACAAGTTCGTATAAAGCTTATTTTCTTCACACTAAAAGATCATACATATTTAGAGAGCAATTTTTATTGCATGTACCGATGACAACTTACTTAAAGGATCTTACTCGATCCATAGGTAGGTATGGTGGACTCTCATGGCAAAACTGGTTTAAGGGATGTTTGGATAAACAAGTAGTATCCCTACTTGGTGCAAAAGAGTTGGCTACCATAACAGGGAAAGCAAGCTCAACATGTTGGATGATCCATGACAATATAACTTCTATGCGGATATAGGAAAAACATAACCCATTATGTTGTCTGCCTAGTCCAACATCAACTTTTTAGCATGTCATATTTTAATGAGTGCTCACAATCACAAAAGAGGTCCAAGATAATATATTTATATGTGAAACCTCTCTTTCTTTGTCACTTCCTATTAATTGCAACAATGACCAAAACTTTGTTTGTAAACTCTCAACAAATTTTATTCATCATACTCTTTATATGTGAACTCATCACTCTCCATAAGATCATTATATGATCTTTTTATTTCTTTTCATTTCTTTCTTTTTCTTATTTCCTCAAGATTATAGCAAGAAAGCAAAGACCTTAACTCAGAACTACTCTTTATTATATAACTCACGGACTCGATTACATAGATAGATCTCAAAGCAAAACTCAAAACTAGATCATGCTAAAAACCTTTACTCTACTAGATCAAGATATAACCAAAAGGATCAAACTAAGAAAAATGATAAAGGTAAAGGTGTGATGGTGATACGCTACCGGGGCACCTCCCCCAAGCTTGGCAGAAGCCAAGGGGAGTGCCCATACCCATGTATTTAGATCTCTTTCTTCAGAGGTGGTGATGATGGAGTTGTTGGTGAAGTAGTGCCACACTTCGAGCGCAGGAGATACTCCAATCTAGGAATGATGCTCTAGAGGGCGATGATATGCTCTTGTAATAGAATATTTTCATGAGTGAGATATTTATTTTTTACACGAACTATTTCAATGATCTTAAAAGCTTCAATATCAGTAGGGGTAAGATAATTGTAGTATGCTTGAAGGATGTCTTCTTGTTCTGCTACCAGAACTTGATCTCCCGCGACCTTCTTGATCTTATCACCCTCCTTGGTTTCCCCAAGTTCTTCTCTCTTCATCTATATCTTCATCAGCCAAGCATCATCGTCCCCATTATTGGAGGCGGGGGAAGACATGATGCCTGGCCTTGAAAACTCTGGCAGAATATAGCTTAAAACAAAAACATGAGATATTGTCGTGGTACGGTAGTCAAAACCTTCGGGAGATTATATAATGAATTTTTACCGACCAAAATAAGTGTTCCACAAGAAAACGGAGTCCAGAGGGCACACGAGGTGGCCACAAGGCACAGGGGCGCTGATACGTCTCCAACATATCTACTTTTCCTCTTGTTTTGCACTCTAATTTGCATGATTTGAATGAAACTAACCCCGGACTGATGTTGTTTTCAGCAGAACTACCATGTTGTTGTTTTTGGGCAGAAATAAAAGTTCTCGGAATGGAACAAAACTTTGCGAGGATTTTTTATACAATAAATAAGAATTTCTGATGCCGAGATCCATCAGAGGAGGGCACCTGGGTGGGCACAACCCACCAAGGAGCGCCCCCCTCCTGGAGCGCCCATGTGGGTTGTCCCCACCTGGTGGCCCCGCAGACCCTGAAAACGCCGCTATAAAATCCTATTTTCTAGACAAAAAATCAAGGAGAAAGAATTATTGCGATCCACGAGACGGAGCCGCCGTCACCTCCTGTTCTTCATCGGGAGGCCAGATTTGAAGTCCGTTTGGGGCTCCGGAGAGGGGATCTTCGTTCTTCGTCATCACCAAACCTTCTCCATCGCCAATTCCATGATGCTCCCCACCGGGAGTGAGTAATTGCTTCATAGGCTCACTGATCGGTGAGGAGTTGGATGAGATTCATCATGTAATCGAGTTAGTTTTGTTAGGGCATGATCCCTAGTATCCATTATGTTCTAAGATTGATGTTGCTATGACTTTGCCATTCTTAATGCTTGTCACTTTGGGCCCGGGTGCGATGATTTCAGATCTGAACTGTTTATGTTATCACCATTATGTCCATGTTATAGATATGATCTTGCAAGTTATAGTCACCTACTACGTGTTATGATCCGGCAACCCCGGAGTGACAATAGTCGGGACCACTCCCGATGATGACCGTAGTTTGAGGAGTTCATGTATTCACCATGTGTTAATGCTTTGTTCTGGTTCTCTATTAAAAGGAGGCCTTAATATCCCTTAGTTTCCAATAGGACCCCGCTGCCATGGGAGGGTAGGACAAAAGATGTCATGCAAGTTCTTTCCATAAGCACACATGACTATTTAGGGAATACATGCCTACATTATATTGATGAACTGGAGCTAGTGCCATATCGCCCTAGGTTATAACTGTGTCATGATGAATATCATCCAACAAATCACCGATCCAATGCCTACGAATTTATCTTATATTGTTTTTGCTAAGTTACCATTGATATTGTTACTATTGCACTTGCTACCAAACTATTGCTATCACTGTTACTGTTACCATTGCTACTATCATTACTATCAAACTATCATATTACTTTGCTACTGATTACGTTACTGTAGATAATTAATCTCTAGGTGTGGTTGAATTGTCAACTAAGTTGCTAGTACCTTCAAATATTCTTTGGCTCCCCTTGTGTCGAATCTATAAATTTGGGTTGAATACTCTACCCTCAAAAACTATTGCGATTCCCTATACTTGTGGGTTATCAAGACCTTTTTCTGGCGCTGTTGCCGGGGAGCATAGCTATATCTATTGAGTCACTTGGGATTATTATCAATTTATCACTATGAAGAATCTGAAGGATGCTAAGACTAAGATTTATACCTCTAAGTCGAGGGAAGGTAAGTAACATCCATCCAATTATGCTTTAGATTCACCTTCTGTTATAAGTAAACTTGCAACACCATCACATGCTATTAATCCTGATATGTCGCAAGTTATTGATGATGCTACTTCTACTATGAATGATACTTATGATGATGCTAGTACCTTGCTTGATGATAATGATGTGCCACTTGGTGATTTTCTTGATGAACAAATTGCTAGAGTAATTCAACATGATGTTGTTGAATCTGATGATGAGCTTGAAACTAAAACTCCTGAAACACCCGCTAGAACTTCCAAGATATGAATTGCCTAAGGTACCGGAAGGTTATATTATTAATGAGGAGACAACTAGAGATATTCTTGCTTGTAAGGATATATATGATCTAGAGAAATTACTATGCAAGTATAAAGAAAAATCTATGAATGCTAGAATGCAATATGATCCTAAGTTTGTTACTTCACCTATCTTTATTCATGATAAGGATTATGAATTCTCTATCGACCCAGAGTTAATTACTTTAGTTGAATTTGATCCTTTCCATGGTTATGAAACTGAAACTGTTGTGGCACATCTTACTAAGTTGAATGACATAGCCACCCTTTTTACTCATTATGAGAAGACTCGTTATTACTTTATTCTCAAATTATTTCCGCTCTTGTTAAAGGGCGATGCTAAAGCTTGCTACAATACTCTTGCTCCTGGTTCTATGCGTAGTCCCTGGGATATGATTTATTACTTCTTTGAAAAATATTTCCCTGCTGATAAGAAACAAGCTGCATTATAGGAAATATTTAACTTTGTGCAAATTAAAGAAGAGAGTCTCCAACAAGCTTGGGGGAGGCTTTGCCAATTACTTAATGCTTTGCCTGATCATCCTCTTAAGAAAAATGAAATACTTGATATCTTCTATAATGGACTAACCAATGTTTCTAGGGATTTCCTAGATAGTTGTGTTGGTTGTGTTTTCAGGGAACAAACTATTGGTTAAGTTGAAGAATTATTGAATAACATATTGAAAATTTATGATGATTGGACTCTTCCTGAACCACCGCCTAAGCCCACTCCAATGAAGAGGGGTACATTATATCTTAGTCCCGAAGATATGCGAGAGGCAAAGAAATCCATGAAGGGAAAAGGTATTAAAGCTGAGGATGTAAACTTTTTACCTCATATTGAAGAAATATATGGGCTTAATACACCACCGCCTCCTAATATGGTAGAGGTAAATTTCTTATGAAATTCAATGAAAATGACAATCATCACAATTTGAACCCTAGCCAATGCCTTTGTGAGTTTGAAAACTATATTAGAAAACAAGATCATTTGAATGCAAATGTTCTGAAACAATTGAAATACAATTCTCATATGATTGGTCGCTTGAGTGACTTGTTATTTAAAATCTCAAATGATGATAGAGGTGTTGGAAAGCATGCTTCTATGGTGCAAACCCAGTTAGAACAAGTTGCTAAATCTCAAAGAGAGTTGCTAGATGAACTGAATAATAATATACATGACTTTGTTGTTAGAGTTGCAACTAGAGGAGGTAAAATGACTCAGGAACCACTATATCCACTACAAAAAAATACACTTCCGTGATGATACGTGTTTGTCACAGTAGGTCACATTTTCTGTCATGCATGTACATCCATGACGATTTTATGACAGAATCAAGATAGTCATACCCGTGCTGTCGTAGAAGTGTTCCATGACATTACCAAAATTATCATCACGGAAGTGTCCACTTCCATGACGATAAATCACGCGTCATAGAAGTGCTTTCGTCAAGGGCGACCGACACGTGGCATCCACCGTAACGGGTCGCCGTTCAGCTATCAGGTCCGGTTTTGGATCCGATAACCCGTTAACAGCCCGGACCAATGAGGATTTTCCACATGTAAAATCGTCATTGACCAGAGGAAACATGTGTTGGCTCACCGTTGGGACAGATGTCATCCATTCATTGGACATGAGGCGCCTATGATATGTCGACACGTGGCACGGCCCAGTAGAGGCCCATTCCGATGAAAAGGCTGGCCCGTTTGACTTGGTCAAAAGGTAACGGGCCGTCCCATGGAAAGCATGTTAACGGTCTGTTCGTATATTGCCCATTTACGGCCCGCTAACTCACGGCCCATTACGGCCTATCGGGATAAAGCCCAGTAGCTTCATCTAGGCCGTCATATATCATTCCAGCCCATTGTAACTTCCAGCCCATGTATGGCCCATGATGTCTTTCGGCCCATACGAGGCCATTTGGAACTCTTGTCCCATTGACGACCCGTGGTGAATCTGGCCCGCAATGAACAGTGTACCGCTTTATACCCATTAATGGCCCATTATTCCATTGGGACATTTCCAACCCGTGTTATCTTTCAGCCTTCTCAAGGCCCATTTATTCTTGGGCTTATTTCCAGCATTAGGTTACTTATGGCCCGTTACTAGCCTTTTCTGCTTGTGGGCCAAACTCAGCCCGTGGTTACAGTCTGCCTGTTTGCGTCCCGTTAATCCATTGGGCCGCTTTCATAGCGTCATCAAATACGGCCGATTAACTACGGCCCGTTATGGTCGGCCCATGAACGGACCATTCCAAATCTAGCCCGTTTACGGCCAATAATGCAGTATGATATTGGCCCGTGTTTGGCCTATCGATCATACGGCCCGTAGAAGGTCCATTGATGCTACGGCCCATAGGGGGGCCATTGTTTATACGACCCTTAAAAGGCCCATTGTTTCTACGACCCATTGGAGGCCCATGGTAACTACCGTAAATATGTAGCCCATGGTTATTGTGGCCTAGTTCTAAAAAATAGGTTATTGCGACCACTAGCAAACAACGGAAAAAGAACTGCAGTGACTACAAGCAAACAAATAAACAAGACAACAAGGAAATAAATAAGTAAGCAACTTATGCTAGGCTATCACAGCTATTACATATATTACATCCACTGGGCATCAGAGTTCGCCACCAGTGCAAATATAGGGAACAAAGCTGCTTATCATATACACTGGTTGTCATAGTTGGCGACCAGTGAAAATAAACACCGCAGCAAGACAAGTCCAGAACTGAGACCATTTCAGAAGAGCTCAAGAAACAATATCCTGGGTACCCATAATGCTGGCAAGATGCCTAGCAAGCTTATTAACTTTCTGTTGTTTGGTGCTTAAATCCTCCAGCGTTTGTTGTTGCAACAGAAAGTATGCATCTGAATTCTGTAGGGACTTCCTTAGTCCTTCAGCTTCCTGTTGCAGCACATCTGATGGATGTCTTTCAACTTGAAGTTTACACTCAAGAAGACGAACTGATTCAGGCAGCGAGTTCGAAGACCTTGTGCCAGCAATAGTGGCCAGTAACTCGAACACTACATCAAGACAGGACTTTTGGGTTCTCTCACTATCGTCAAGATAGTTTTTATCATCTTTCTTGGAGACCAACAGGGATGTCTCACTATCTTGAAACTTATCTGCATTACTTCCTTTACCATTGCATAACAGGGTACTGTTCTCCAATATTTTTTCCGCATTCTAAAGTGAATAGTATATGAAACTCATTTTGGTAAATCAGTTTAGTAGTAAAGTGAATAGGATAATAGCATGAAACAAACATATATCTATGTACCATGGTCACTTTATGATCTATATCATTCTACTTTTTGTTGCCAAATCAAGATAGAGACACGGTTCAAATAATATTTGTTCAAGACAAAGCAGAATAGACAGAATATAAGTGTGGGAAACTATAGAGCAATAACAACACTTGTAATGTGCATGACATGAGAACATAACTGTTTATTGAATTGAAACTGAAATCAACATAGAGCAAGTTACAACAGAAAATTAGTTAAAGAAACAGGTTTAAAACATACCAGTTGTGCCATTGGAGTTTCAATTCCATCCTTCAAATTTGAAAATAGTTTGTATGAGTAAATATAGTGATGCAAGAGCAAAGGAGTATGAACCATAGCTACAGAACCTGACCTGAGAACAATTCTTATTCTCCTTTACATGTTGAGCTGGGATTCGGAGTGGTGGTCCTCGTGCTTTGGGCACTGCAGTTCCCTTACTAACTGCTCATGTTTGGGTGCTCTGTGGTGGAGATGGTGTTGTGTCAACTGGAACTGGGTTACTATCTACTAGGGTTGGGGTTAGAAGGGGTGTAGCTGGTTCTCTATCCAACTGGGTAGGGGTACAATCTGCGAGAGTCTGGGTTATGTGTGGTGGTGCTAGTTCTTGGGAAAGTACAACCATGGTTCTATCTACATTAACTGGTAGCACTATCTTTTCTGAAGACCGTGTTGTTAGTCCCTTAGATACCGCCGTCACCCTCTCCAATTCAAATGGCTGATAAACAAGAAATATAATTGAATGTACAGTCATTGTATGATAGTCAAGTGCAATGGATAGTGGGGAAAAAAGAGGACATGAAATAATTCATAGTTATGTTGTCTAACCAAACAGGATAGCATGACACAATTTCACATATATGATGCCTAACTGAACAGGATAGCATGACACAATTTCACATTATGATGGCTAACTAAAAAGATGGAAAGACATAGTTCAAAATATGATGATTGTAAGCAGGATGACATGATATAACTATATAATGTGTTTATTAAATAGGTTGTCATGCCATAATTCACATACGTGCCGCCTATGGAAACATGATAGCATGACATAATTCACGTATAGAATGACATAATTCAAAATATGATGACTGTAAACACTAAATAGGATGAGATGATATAACTATATGATGTCTTTATTAAATGGGTTGCTATGACATAATTTAGATAGATGTTGTGTATGTAAACATGATGGCATGATATAATTCAAATATATGATTTATATAGTAAGCAAGTAAGCAGATGGCAATCCATATATGATGTAAAAACTAAGCAATGCAAGACAACATGCATGACATGGGTAATATAACCCAGCCAAGTTTGAGCATAGACCTTAGGGGGAAATAGGACTAGTCATCATTCTCTGAATCCTCCTCTAAGGAGCTCTCTATAACCAGCAAGATGTCTGCTTTAGCAGGTAGCATTGTCTGCTCTGAATACCTCATCACCGCTTCAAATGGCTGATGCACATGAAGAGTAGTTGAATATACAAACGTTGTCGACAAATGGAACATGTAATACAAAAAATGATAGCATGATATAATTCACATACATGATGATTGGCTAAATAGCATGGCATTGCATAATTCACATATCTAATGCCTTTGCAACAAGATTGTATTGGATAATTCACATATATAAATGTCTTGAAGATGGCAATGGATAATTCACATATATGGTAATTAGACACTAAACAGGTGGCATCCACACAAAGCATGTCTAAACTAATCAAATGACATAGCAATGCAAGACACCATACGCATGATATGAGCAATGTAACCCTGCCAAGTTAGAGCATACACCTCGGGGGGGGGGGCAAATAGGACTGGTCATCTGTCTCTGAATCCTCCTCTGAGGAGCTATCCGTAACCAGCGAGATATGTGCTTCGCCAGATAGCATAGTCTGCTCTGACGACCTTATTTTCACTCCGGAATTTTCCATCATTGTGTCAAATGGCCGATGCACATGAAGAGTAGTTGAATGTACTAACATTGTTGAAAAATGTAATACGTAACAGAAAAAAGGATGGCCTGATATAATTCACATATAAGATGACTGGCTCAGCAGGATGGCATTGCAAAATTCACATATATGATGCCTGGCTAAACAAGATGGTGTTGCATAATTCACATAAACGACGAATAAACTAAACAGATGGCATTCACACAAAGCATGTCTAAACTAAGCAGATGACATATTTGATGCATAAAGTAAATAATGCAAGGCACCATATGCATGATATAACCAACATCAGCATTCCAAGTTAGAGCGAAGACCTCAGGGGGTAAATAGGAGTGGTCTTCTCCTTCTGAATCCCCCTCAGAACAGATATCTTCCTCTCGATTACAATCTGAAATGGGTGGAGGGGGTCCTGCCTTTGCGCCTACCATGGAGCGACGTATGCATGAAATTTTATTGCCACGCAATGCATGTCTCTTTTGCTCTGCATGTTCAGTTTCATTATGTACAATAACTGACATGCATAGGAATAAAACATAGTGAGATTATGTAATGAGTGCATGCAGAAGTCCAGAGTGATGGTAGCAACCTGTGGATAGACCCAAAACTAATGATAGCAGGTAGATAATGGCTTCAGTTAAAAATATAGATAATGGCTTCTTTACTGTTTGTTTCCCACCCAACATGAAACTCATAGTAGACACCAGAGATTAACTAGGTAGTAGATAGATACTATTGGTTGCAGCCCTGATATGTACCCCACAACCATTTAAAAACCCAAGTTTGACCATTAGTTTGGAGCTGACTCGGATCTAGTCGGTGAATAGGACGATAAAGTAGCATGTAATATTAAGCGATGCATAACGTAAGCAAACACGAAAGAGTGCTACCTCTCTTGCGGACCCGTGTAGTGCTCGAGGTCATATGCTCGGTTGATGATGGTAATACAATTTTCATGGCAGCCGACGGCGGGGAAGAATATATGAGGCGGCGAACGATAGTCTAGAGGCCGGATCCTTGCTGTGCTGGAACCTTCTGTCGTAGGAGCAGTTGAGCTGGGGTGGACGACTGCGTAGCTGGAGCGGTACAAACCACACAAGGTTTTCTTTGACAACTATATGTAAGAGAAGTAATTCTGTAAGGGCTCGTTTGAATTGGAGGATTCTAACAACGCAGGGATATGAAATACATAGTAATAGGATAGGAATGCACATGCAAAACAGAGAATTTAAAAACACGGGATTTCTGCCAATCTGGATGTTCGGTTCACAAGAATTGGAAGATCATAGGATGCAAAGAATCATGTTGAGATTAAGTCAAACCACAAGAAAATGTACGGTTATAATGCTATTATGCTACTATCTCTTAGTCTTGTGCTTCATGAATAGGAATTTGAAAAGGAGGACAAGTGGATATTAAAATTCCTACGGTTTTTCTCTCAAGGAGACACTAAAGGAACAAATCCTACAGTTTTCCTTTGCTCCATTCCTTTGAACCAAATGCATGAATAGTAGTACCATAGGAAGCTTTCCAATTCATATGTTTTTCCTTCACTTTTCCTTTCTAGCACTGGCGATTCTAGTAGGTAGGCTTGAGCAAGGAAAATCCTACACTCAAAAAATGTTTTTGTGCTACTTCTACTAGTTTGGACCCAGGCCACTGCCCTAATAGCTCAACTCCCAGGCCCATCGATAAATGCACAGCTCAAATGCGCAGAGATAAATAATTATGATGTTCAAGAGAGTCCATCACGGATAGCTAAGTTGCCCGGTACATCACTGCTTGTCATATAGTAGGAGAATCTAATCGTATTTCATGTTACTATGTGTGCTTAGTGGACAATATATATAACATGTAGAGTAAAAAAATAGATGCAACAAGTGTACAACCTCTTTGGGGAAGCCATGTCGATCACATCGTGATTCGGTTGGTCGGTGAGGATGATCCGACTGACTTGGCTATCGGAGGAGGGGAAGAAGATCTTAGGCATCTTGAGATGGAGCCCGGGGTACTGCTTTGTTGTGATGGAGGGTTTCGTCATTGGAGCAGGTCCGGTGAGTTGTACGACGCCGAGGCTGAAGCAGGAAAGGAGAGACAATGTTAACCTGGGTGGAATTCAAATAGCATCTCCAATAGATGACGTAAAATACATAACCACAAAGTGCTAGATGTAAAATACATCAGCCACTCATCTCTGAACTTAACTGTCGAAACTGAACTTAACTGTCGAAACTGAATTTTGCTGTCGAAACTAAACGTGTTAGTAGCAGAAAAGCAATAGCAGCAGCACGTGTGAGAGCCGGGGCAGCTGGTCGTGTTGCAGTTCATCTTCAACCTACACCCCCTGAGCCGTCAGCCACCACCGACCAAATCGCCGACCCCCGCCGCCCACGGCCGGCGGTGCGCCGCCCCGCCCGCCCCGAAACTACTCCGCACCGCTGGTCCACCGCCGCCTCGGCCATCCCTGGACTAGGGGGTACTCACCATGTCATCTCCCAACTAGTGGGTCGGGCCGAGGACCCCCATGATAATTCACTAATGGGCCACTTCAGGCAGCCCGTGCCGAATACAAGGAGGATTCCACAAGACATGGCGCACAACACAAGGACTCCTCTAAACCCTAGGCCTATGGTGCATATATAAACTGAGGGCAGGCTAGTCAATAGACAATCTAATATTCATTACTACAATCTCGTGGTAGATACATGTACTATGTACTATCCCCATATGAATACAATCAAAAGCAGGACGTAGGGTTTTACCTCCATCACGAGGGCCCGAACCTGGGTAAAATCCCGTGTCCATGTTACCATCGCCTCAAGATGCCTAGATTAGGACCCCTACTACGAGATATGCCGGATGTAGAACCGACGTTGTTGCTTTCATTAAGAGCCTGATGGGTGTCGCCGTGTCGCGATGGAATCTTCAACCAGTGCCGAATTAGGTTTTATATTTTCAGTTAAATTCATGCCGCATGAAGTATTATTCTTTTAGAATTGTTGCTGTCGGTGTGTTGCAAATTTTGTTTGCAGCAGTCTACATACCCGGCGGCTGGGGTGTGCGTAGATTGGGGCAGGGTCAGCGTATGGCCTGACCGAGGACTCATGTGCGAGTATGTGTGTATAAGGGCAGCAGGCAAAGCACGGGCAGCAGATGTTTATCCAGTCAAATCCGGGTAGATCCGATCGACCTTTGGTGAACTTAATGGATTTTCTCGAAGCTGCTAATACTACTATTGCGGCTGTGCGCGTGTGTTGCAGGTTAAAATAACTTGAAGCTTGGAGCTATTGACGTCTCATGTGATGGCTGCTGGATTTAATATATGGTGCTACCACTAGTAGTACTAATTGGCAGCACTTCTTCCGAGGTTTGATTAAACAACTCAGCCATCTCATATTGAGATCATCTAGCGGATGGTTTTGTCGTTCCACACCTGTGATCCGACCAATTCCGCGTCTGCGGCCGGACAATTTTTCATCAGACTTCGCTTGGTCTATCTTTGATTTGACCAACCACTCATATTACTGCTAGGTGCTACCTCTCCAAATTATTTTCAATGCACAGTATCTTTTATCCTAATAATTATTATTTTGGCGAGTATCGTTTTCTGTATACAGGCAGCTAATGTGTGGCAATAGTGATGTCGCCTTGCAAGTTCTTGTTTCGCCACTATATTGCATCGACAACGTCCTTCCATGGATGACCTGTGGTTTTCGACCAGCGCGATGTTCTTGCCGCGCCACTTACCGAGCCGATGTCAACCATGCCGTGTCACCGCCCAGGCCATTGTTTCTTTAAACAATATATTTGCAAAAATTAATTATGCAAAGATGTTTATCGCTCTTTTTTTGGCTCGCGCCATTTACATATTGGCAGGAAATATTATTTGTGCTCCACGTCGGCGAGCATCGCGGCCACGTTGTCTATTTTGTTTGCAGTCGGATCGATGGTGACGCCCGCTGTCGGGTGGTACATCGGATCCGGATTCTGCTGCGGCGACGAGCGACACACATCAAGAAGATTCCTTCCTTGTCCTCTCTTTTATAATTCGGTAGCTAGTTTTCCACTAGTTCTTTTGAAAAGGGCACATACTGAAGTACTGCACGGTCTGGTAAATCCTGGAGTAAAGATCGAAGCTATCTGATTCTAGAATATTTTCTGTTGGTTTGTATTGCACTATTTTTGCAGATATATTCTACCAACGCTGGTACATTATGTCTGCCATGCTATGGCCAGCTTCTCGTCGGTCAAACTCCTTGTCTGCTGCCTAGCGGATATTAAAAATCAATCGTGATTGTTTCATGTTGTCACCTCGGCCAACCGACCTACGCATCGATCGGAACCACATCAACCCGACCTCGGCACAAAGGCCTTTTTGTTTAATTATTTATTGCACTTAAATCAATGACTTCAGCTGCATCACGTGGTCACCTCGGCGTGCCGACGCCATCATCACGCCTCGGCTGGACCGGGGGTTTTTCCATCACTTTATCGGTCTACTCCGGAGGCTTCAGCGTCACCTTGCCGACCTACTTTATCTCCTCGGCTGGACCGGGTGTCAGCGTCGTAGGAACGGGGGTCCCCAGACTTGCCTTCCTGCGGCCCGCTGTGTGGCTAAGTCAGCAGGCCGTACGGCCCATCTTCATCAACAAGGCATCCAAGACCCTCGCGAGGGGCCAAGCCTCGCGAGGCGGATGATACAAGACCTCCTCTGGAGCAGCCTAGTCAGGAAGGCTCACAAGGAGCGGAGATATCAAGGCGAGGCGAACCTCAGGAGGCTCTCGTGACATGAGCCATGATGATCGACACCAGGCGGGCGCCAGGCAGGCGCCAGCACGCACAGCGTCCTTGTTTCCTCTTTGGTGCTAAGGGAACCAGCGCAGGTGAGGAGTACCGAGGCATCGGGCAAAGGTTGCCATTTTGCTGCAACATGACCAAGACTAGAAGGACGGCGAGACGGAGGTCATCGTGGAGCCCAAGACGGCGTCACCACCAGAGCCTTTGGCAGACGAAGACCACTTTTGTTAGGATAGCTTGTACTAAGCCGTCCCCCTTCAAGTTGGCCCGCCATTGTTGGATCCCTTCCCGCTCAAGATTTGGGAAGAGGACCAGGGCCTCTATAATTAGGACTAGCGACCACCATAGGCAGGGGAGGACGACGAGATCTTGGATCGCTCTCACCCACACAAGTTAGCCAAGCACAAGAACACCTCAACATCAGGAGGCTTTTCTTCCCATTGTATTGTTCATCATCATCCCAAGAGGCAATCTACTACCACCACACTGGAGTAGGGTATTACACCACAACGGTGGCCCGAACCAATATAAATTTTGTGTCTTTCCGTGCCGCGAGTTCGTCGAGTTTGTCCGCGAGATGTTAGGGAGCTAGGGCATAGATCGGTGGAAGGAAAAGACTTCGCGCGCACCCGAGTGTTCGAACCTTAAGGGTTTGCCGGAACCCCACATCTGACATTTGGCGCGCCAGGTAGGGGTGCGCCGGAGCTTCTTCTCCGACAACTGACTTGCAGACGCTCCGCGGCCGCGATGTCCGACGACCCAAGAGCTGACCCCGACCGCTAGGCGACTTGGCCAGCCCGATAAGCGCCGCCCACCTCTGAAGACCTCAACCCCGCGCTCTAGGCGGCACGAGCACCGTCCAATCCGGCGGGGCGCGGGCAACGCGGCGGGGTGTCATCTACCCCCACTCCATGGCAAGTGCGGGCCGCAGCGAGAGTAACAAGCCACGCCGTAGCGACGGCGCCGCTCTCATGATGGGAACAAGCAAACACATGGGCAGCACTCACCGTGGCAAGGGAGCTGCTGCGGTGTCGGCTGATGGAAAGCGGGCGGGACACACTGCTCGAATGTGTTGCCGAGCTGCTGGAAGCGTCGGCCTCGGGAGCCCCTCCCTTCTGCCATCAGTTCTCTCCTCAGGCCGATATGAGGATTCTCGGCGGGCTACGCCGCCACCACACACCATTAGGCGTGCCAGGGGGGTTCGTCAACACTAGCATGGCCGGCGGCGCCGGGGGCTCTACCACACCCGTACCGCCTGCAACAAGCATGGGCACAAGGGTCGCCTTCCATGGCCCAAGTGGGATGCCGTGCTATCACCCCCAGGACGTCACGCTGGGCCGGGCGACATGGAGTGTGGGGCACCACGGTGAGGTGTTCGGGGTAACAGCCACAGAAGCCTACGTGCCCCGCATGACGGACCAGGAGTACACGCCGGAGGACGACCCCGGCTCGTTCGTTGGAGAAGATTGGGAAGAAGGGACGCTAGGAGTCGAGGCCTTCCAGGAGCTGCCGGGGAACCACCACGGCCGCGCGTGCGACAACCACTACAGGGTACCCCTAACCACTCAGGAGCAAGCTTACGCTAACCATGAGTCACAGGAGGAGCAGGTCGCCGCAGCGGCAGGCGGCCCCAGCTCCACAGACCCCCTGGCAGCGGGAGGATCGCGTTGGGGGCTGCAGGAGAGGAGCCGGGAGCCAGGCCCCTCCCCGAAGTGTACATGGCCAGGGGATACCCGGAGGTAGGCCGTTTGCCAGAGAGGCTTCGACGACCCTTCCCCCGGCAGAGGACCTGTGGTCGCCGAGGGAACCGCTGGCGTCCCCTTTCCCTCCTTTGTGTCGTTCTGTTGACCAGTCGACACAAAGGAGGTCGAGGGTGGCGCAAGGCGGGGCCCTCGTCTTGCAATATGAAGCAAGGTCGGTTCCTGTGAAGAAGGCCCAATGCCGGTGAAGCTGACGCCCGTGACACTATCACGTAATAATAAGTTGGGGCTGTACAAGCCCCGAAGTCTCAGGAGCGCCGACCTCAGGCCCTGGGGCTCCCTCCCACGCCTAGTGGCAGCACTTAGCTCTGCGCTGGTGAGAAGACTTGAAGACCTGAAGACTAGACTAGGTGCCGGACGCGACCTTTTGCTTTTGATCTCTCTTTCTGTGGCTTTGCTTTCTGGATCTGGATTTAAGTTGAAGCTGAATTTTTATCGATGTGCGCGGGGGGTGCCTTTTCTCGTTCGAGCCATTTCTAGCCTTCTGGATCTCGTTTGGTTTGGGACTCATGTCCATCTCCTTTCCCTCGCAAGCTCCTCGCGAGCTGGACTGCGCAAAGTGCACGCTCGTCAAGCACGCGCCAGCGCTGCGGCTGGCGCTCACCTCTTGAGGGGCCCCCTCAGACAGAGCGATAGGCTCCACAGGATTCTCGGAAGCTCGTCGCTTCATGGCCTAGCCCAGAGCCAGTGCTGACTAAGGTAAACCACGACGAGAAGCTCGCCCCCGGCCTCACGAGTTCACGAGGACACATACCCACATCGCATAGGAAAGTAAAAACTGCAATTTGCTTACATGAGGGGCTCTCCCTCTCAAAATGCTCTTACAAGTCTTCCAGGGCCATGCCTGAGTTCTGCGTGCAGGATGAAACAATAGGAAAACAGGGGATCAACCAGAAATATCACTTGCTACATCACCCACAGACGCGCCACTCTCGTCGTTGTCATCTTCGTCGGTGTCGTCGGCGTCGTCGCTGCCGTCGATGACGCTCACATCGCCATCGTCAACCACGTCACCTTCGCCTGCGACGACCACCACCGCGTCATCCTCCGAGGTGAAGGCCCTGACCAACGTGTCCACATGGTCCTCTACCCAACGCGCCAGGTCGCCCCGGATGGTCGTGGGTACGGGGGCAATGGCGGCGTCGAAGTCAAAGTTGGGGTCAGCAGTCGGAAGGTGGCTGAAGACACGGGAGAAGGCGCGTTGAAGCAGGCCACGACCCTTTCCTCCACAAGCTGGCAAGATCTGGCAGATCGAGCCTCCAGGCGCGTCACCACCTCAGTAAAGAAGGTCAGGTGGCTGGCATAGTCGTTTGAGTGGGGAGCCGGAGCATTCTCGTCGCACTTATAACCCAAGGCGGTGTTGGCCCTGATCCGGAGGCCTTGAAGCATAGGAGCATGCTGGCGCTCCAGCGTCCGGCGCTGGAGCACCTCCTCACTATTTTGCCGTGCGACAACCTCGGCACCTTCAACCCGGTTCCGTAGAGAAAGCAGCTTAGCGCGGGCGGAGGCCAAGTCCGCCTGAGCCGTAACCAGGGCGGTGACTGTGGCCTCAGCACGCCTCTCGGCCTCATCCAGCCTAGGCCCGAGGGCGGCGGCTCTACCCGCATCCTCCAGACCCGTGAGCTTCAGCTTCGAGTCGTACATGCCCTCCAGATCTACGCGAACCTCAGCCACTCGGCGATTGATATCCTACCCAACTCCGGCCTCACGGGCCCCGACGGTGTCTTCTGCCTGAGCAACTTGACGCTCCCTCGTCTCCAGTTTCTCGAGCTCGAGGCTGCGCTCCATGGCTTCCAGGGCCAGCATCTCCTCGCGCTTCCGGACCTCCTCTTACTCTGTGGGTGTCCCCCTCAGCAATGCAAGAGCGGCCTTGCGAGCCTCCACCTACTGCTCGAGGGACGTGCAACAGACCTGGTGCCCCCACGCGCGCTCTTCCACTGCCTCGCAATGGCAATCAGCCTCACGAGCCTCTTCCAAGGCTCGCGAGCAGGCTTCATGGGCAATCTTGAGGGACGCCTCGGCCTTCACATTCTCAAGGTCGCGCTGGTAGCGACCGAGGTTGATGGCGACCTTCAGCTTGCGCCGCTCCTCCACCAGCCGGAGACCTTCAGCCTCAAGACGTGAATCGGCACAAGCAAGCTCTTAACCAAGGCGGCTCATCGTGCCCATCGCCTCCTGGAAGAGCTCAGGACGAACCACGCTCCGCCCACACTCAGCTCGAACGCTCGACCCGCATTGTCCTGCACCTCGGGGGCATCAGGCAGGGCATCAAATGGTGCGCCTCCTCCCGGTGGGGGGCTGGGGGCTGGCGCCGCGCCTAGCGTCAGCCCGTCCTCGCGAGGAGCCCAAGCTAATCGTGGCTCGCCGCTTGAAGAGGAACCGATGATCGAGGTCAACCAGCGGCTGTTCATGAGTAAGGGAGGAGTCTTGGGCATGCCAGCCGAGCTCCACACCAGGCCATGGGGGAGGGGCGACTGAACCGTGGACTCAGCGCGCCATGAAGGCGAGGACGCTCCACCGACCTACCCTGCTCCAAGGGCGGCAGGCAAGCCAGGAATGCTCAAGGTTGATGGGGGAGTTGATGAAGGAGGAGGAAGCCTCCCGGAAGACGCAACAGCTTCAACGGAAGGAGCCCTGAAACTCAGACGTCAGAATAAGAAGAACACACGCAGGAAGCCGCGGCAATAAGATACTCACGCATCAATGGTGATGTACTTCCATCGTTTCAATGGCCCGAAGATATTCTTGCCACTGGGGGATCCCTTCCTCTTGCGGAGCTCCTCGAAGTCCACACAAAGACGACCAAAGCGTTGGTTGTGACGGCCGGTGCGTGGCGGAGCCGAAGAAGAACCAAGAGGGATGGCTTCAGAGGGGCCCAATCATGGCGAACAGCCCTACGCCCTCTCATTGCAACCTCCCGAGGCTCTAGGAGCCTCAGCCTTGGGAGCCGCATGCCGCGTCTCCTCAGCAACCAACGCCTCAGGAGGGGGGGGGGTCGCAGGTCCCCAAGGACGACACCCCAGGATCACCGCTCGTCATGTGCTCCTCGGCACCTCAGCCGTCGGCCCCCGTCGGAGCTCGCCCCCCGCACCATCACCTGGGGCGAGCTCGTCACCGGCGGTAGGGAGGGGGACCATGATGACGGGGTTCTCACAGGGCCCCTCAAGCCGACTGGGTGCAGCTCCCACTCATCGAAGGAAGGCATGTTCGCGGCAAATGTGACTTCGTTCTCGCAGCGGTACAACAGGAAGCTGTTCATGGGCATCTCATCCGGCAGAGGGACACCTGATAGGACCATGAGCATTGTTTGCCACACCGCAAGAGGAAGCCCCTCCTCCTGAAACCTCATGTTGTCCTGGCTACGGAGCAGGTCCCACATCGGGCGGGAGTGGCGCTGAAGTGAAGCAACTCGACGCCTGACAAATTCCCTCACCAGCATGGGGGCGGTCACGACGAGGTCCTTCAACCACCTCAGCCTGGTCCAGACGGGGGCAAGGCAGGGGCTCGTGAGCTTCTGATGACAGCAGCCGGAGTTTGGAATAGCAGGCCCCACCGGAGCTCAGAGTAGATGGTTGAGCACGCCGGCGTCAACAAACACCCATCGAGTACGGAACTCGCTTGTGGATCAAGGAAGCTCGAAGTCGATCCCTGCGCCTACCATCGCAGCCACGGCCTGGAAGCCCACGCACCCCGAGCTCTGCAGGGGACCGGTGAGATGCAGCGAGAAGAAGTGGCGGAACACTGCCATGGAAGGAGCGATGCCCACCATGGACTAGCACAAGAATGCGAAGACAGCAATAAGGGTCATAGATTGAGGGTCGAGATGGAGCATGTGGATCTGATAGTGCTCGAGCACCGCGTTGAAGAAAGCGGAGAAGGGAGGAATCAGGCCAGCCCAGAGGGCCTCAATGAAGATCGAAACAGGCCAAGCTGCCGTCTCTCCCCACTCTTTGAAACTGGAGGCGGGCATGGGGCGCACCTTGTCCATGGCCTTGTCATTGAGCACCCGGGGCCGGCCGAGCGCCGGCTCGAAGGATGGAGGCGCAGTTGGCGAGGACAGAGGTTTCTTCCCCTTCTCGGCTTCCTTTGACACCATGGCGGAGAAGGAGGCGGAGCGCAATCAGATTGGGAGGACAGAGCAGGGCCTCGAGAAAGCAGGGAGATTGGAAGAGGCAGGTGCGGCGAAGCAAGAATAACTGAGTACGAATCAGGGGCCGCATAGCCAGGAAGATCAACTGCCATGCATCAACCGAGGCCGCGGGCTTTTGGTGCCCGCGGTGCTCCGTACTTGGCCCTTGGCTTCGCCGCGAAGCCAAGCCTGAGTGCACCTTGGGCCCGGGGGCTACTGTCAGCGTCCTGGGAACAGGGGTCCCCAGACTTGCCTGCCGGCGGCCCGCTGCATGGCTAAGCCAGCAGGCTGTACGGCCCATCTTCATCAATAAGGCATCCAAGACCCTCGCGAGGCGGACAACGCAAGACCTCCTCTGGAGCGGCCTATTTAGGCAGTCTCACAAGGAGCGGAGATATCAAGGCGAGGCGAACCTCACGAGGCTCTCGTGACGTGAGCCATGATGATCGACACCAGGTGGGCGCCAGCGCGCACAGCGTCCTTGTTTCCTCTTTAGTGCTAAGGGAACCAACGCATGCGGGGAGTACCGAGGCATCGGGCAAAGGTTGCCATTTTGGTGCAACAAGACCAAGACCAGAAGGACGGCAAGACAGAGGTCATCATGGAGCCAAAGATGGCGTCACCACCAGAGCCTTTGGCAGGCGAAGACCACTTTTGTCATGATAGCTTGTACTAAGTTGTCCCCCTTCAAATTGGCGCACCATTGTTGGCTCCCTTCCCGCTCAAGATTTGGGAAGAGGACCAAGGCCTCTATAAGTAGGACTAGCCACCACCATAGGTAGGGGAGGATGACGAGATCTTGGATCGCGCTCACCCACACAAGTTAGCCAAGCACAAGAACACCTCAACCTCAGGATGATGTTCTTCCCATTGTATTTTTCATCATCAGCCCAAGAGGCAGTCTACCACCACCACACTGGAGTAGGGTATTACACAACAACGTTGGCCCGAACCAGTATAATACTTGTGTCTTTCCGTGCCACGAGTTCGTCGAGTTCGTTCGCGAGATCTTAGCGAGCTAGAGCGTAGATCGGTGGAAGCAAAAGACTTCGCACGCACCCTAGTGTTCGAACCTTAAGGGTTTACCGGAACCTCACATCCCACATTTGGCGTGCCAGGTAGGGGTGTGCCGGAGCTTCTTCTTCGACAACCGACTTGCAGACGCTCCGCGACCGCGTGGTCCGACGACCCAAGAGCTGACCCCGCCCGCTGGGCGGCCTGGCCAGCCCGATCGGCGCCACCCACCTATGAAGACCTCAACCCCGCGCTCCAGGCGGCACGAGTGCCGTCCAATCCGGTGGGGCGCGGGCGACACGGTGGGACGTCATCTACCCCCACTCCATGGCAAGTGCGGGCCGCAGCCAGAGCAGCAAGCCACACCTCAGCGACGGCGCCGCTCTCACGACGGGAACAAGCAAACACACGGGCAGCACTCACCGTGGCAAGGGAGCTGGTGCGGTGCCGGCTGATGGAAAGCGTCCATGACACACTGCTGGAACATGTTGCCGAGCTGCTAGACGCGGTGGCCTCAGGAGCCCCGCCCTTCTGCCATCAGCTTTCTCCTCAGGCCGCTACGGGGATTCTCGGCGGGCTATGCTGCCACCATGCACCATCAGGCGCGCCAGGGGGCTTTGTCAACACCAGCACGGCTGGCGGCGCCGGGGGCTCTACCACCCCTGTACCGCCTGCAACAAGCATGGGCACAAGCATCGCCTTCCATGGCCCAAGTGGGATGCCGCGCTATCACCCCCAAGACGTCACGCTCGGCCGGGCGACATGCAGTGTGGGGCACCACGGCGAGGTGTTCGGAGTAACAGCCCCAGAAGCCTACGTGCCCCGCATGACGAACCAGGAGTACACGCTGGAGGATGACCCCGACTCATTCGTTGGAGAAGATAGGGAAGAAGGGACGCTAGGAGTCGAGGCGTTCCAGGAGCTGCCGAGGAACCACCACGACCGTGCGTGCGATGACGACTACAGGGTACCCCTAACTCCTCAGGAGCAAGCTTATGCTAACCATGAGTCGCAGGAGGAGCAGGTCACCACAGCGGCCGGCGGCCCCAGCTCGATAGCCCCCCTGGCAGCGGGAGGATTGCGTTGGGGGCTGCAGGAGAGGGGCCGGGAGCCAGGCCCGTCCCCAAAGCATACAAGGCTAGGGGATACCCGGAGGTAGGCCCTCTGCCGGGGAGGCTTCGACGACCCTTCCCCCGATAGAGGACCTGTGGTCGCCGAGGGAACCGCTGGCGTCCCCTTTCCCTCATTTGTGTCGTCCTGGTGACGGGTCGGCACAGCGGAGGTCGAGGGCGGCGAAAGGCGGGGCCCTCGACTGGCGATATGAAGCAAGGCCGCTTCCTATGAAGAAGGCCCAATGCCTGCAAAGCTCGCCGCTCGTTACACTCTGACGTAATAATGAGTTGGGGTTGTACACGCCCCGGAGTCTCAGGAGCGCCGGCCTCAGGCCCTGGGGCTCCCTCCCACGCCTAGTGGCAGCACTTAGCTCCGCGCTGGTGAGAAGACTTGAAGACCTGAAGACTAGACTAGGTGTGGGACACAACCTTTTGCTTTGGATCTCTCTTTCTGTGGCTTTGCTTTCTGGATCTGGATTTAAGTTGAAGCTGAATTTTTATCGATGCGCGCGGGCGGTGCCTTTCCTCGTTCGACCCATATCTGGCCTTCTGGATCTCATTTGGCTTGGGACTCATGTCCATCGCCTTTCCCTCGCAAGATCCTCGCGAGCTGGACTGTGCAAAGCGCACGCTCGTCAAGAACGCGTCAGCGCTGCGGCCTGCGCTCACCTCTTGAGGGGCCCCCTCACACAGAGTGATAGGCTCCACAGGATTCTCAGAAGCTCGTCGCTTCACGACCCAGCCCGGAGCCGGTGCTGACTAAGGTAAACCACGACGGGAAGCTCGCCCCGGGCCTCACGAGTTCACGAGGACACGTACCCACATCGCATAGGAATGTAAAAACTACAATTTGCTTACATGAGAGGCTCTCCCTCTCAAAATGCTCTTACAAGTCTTCCAGGGCCACGCCCGAGTTCTGCGTGCAGGATGAAACAACAGGAGAATAGGGGATCAGCCAGAAATATCACTTGCTACATCATCCACGGACGCGTCACTCTCGTCGTTGTCATCTTCGTCGACGTTGTCGCCGCCGTCGGCGACGCCCCCATCGCCGTTGTCAACCACGTCACCTTCGTCTGCGACGACCACCACCACGTCATCCTCTAAGGTGAAGGCCCTGACCAATGCGTCCACAAGGTCCTCTACCCAACATGCCAGGTCACCCCGGACGACCGTGGGTACGGGGGCAATGGCGACGTCGAAGTCAAAGTTAGGGTCGGCATTCAGAAGGTGGCTGAAGACATGGGAGAAGGCGCGTTGAAGCAGGCCACGACCCCTTTCCTCCACAAGCTGGCAAGCTCTGGTAGATCGATCGTCCAGGCGCGTCACCACCTCGGTAAAGAAGGTCATGTGGCTGGCATAGTCGTTCGAGTGGGGGGCCGGAGCATTCTCGTCGCAGATATAACCCAGGGTGGTGTTGGCCCTGTTCTGGAGGCCTTGAAGCATAGGAGCATGCTTGCGCTCCAGTGTCCGGCGCTGGAGCACCTCCACCCTTGTTTTGCCGTGCGATGGCCTCGGTACCTTTAACCCGGTTCCGGAGAGAAAGAAGCTTGGTGCGGGCGGAGGCCAAGTCCGCCTGCGCCGTAACCAGGGCGGCGGCTGTGGCCTCCGCACGCCTCTCGGCCTCATCCAGCCTAGGCCTGAGGGCGGCGGCTCTGCCCGCATCCTCCAGACCCACGAGCTTCAGCTTCGAGTCGTACATGCCCTCCAGATCTGCGCGAACCTCGGCCACCTGGCGATTGATCTCCTCCTCGACTCCGGCCTCGCGGGTCCCGATGGCGTCTTCTGCCTGAGCAACTTGATGCTCCCTCGTCTCGAGTTGCTCGAGCTCGAGGCTGCACTCCACAGCTTCCAGGGCCAGCGTCTCCTCGCTCCTCCGGACCTCCTCTTCCTTTGCGGGTGTCCCCCTCAGCAATTCAAGAGCGGCCCTGTGCGCCTCCACCTGTTGCTCGAGGGACGTGCTCCAGGCCTGGAGCCCCTACGCGCGCTCTTCCGCTGCCTCACAACGGCGATCGGCCTTGTGAGCCTCTTCCAAGGCTCGTGAGCGGGCTTCATAGGCGATCTTGAGGGACACCTTCGCATTCTTGAGGTCGTGCTGGTAGCGACCGAGGTTGATGGCCACCTTCATCTTGCGCCGCTCCTCCACCAGCCGGAGACCTTCAGCCTCAAGATGCGAATTGACACCGGCAAGCTCTTCACAAGGGTGGCTCATCACGCCCATCGCCTCTTGGAAGACCTCATGACGAACCACGCTCTGCCCACGCTCGAGCTCGAACGCTCGACCCGCCTCGCCTCCACCTCGGGGGCAGCGGGCGATGCATCAAGTGGCGCACCACCTCCCGGCGTGGGGGGGGGGGGCTGGGGGCTAGCGCCGCGCCTGACGTCAGCCCATCCTCGCGAGGAGCCCAAGCTGATCGGGGCTCGCCGCTTCAAGAGGAACCAAAGATCGAGGTCAACCAGCGGCTGTTCATGAGTAAGGGAGGAGTCTTGGGCACGCCAACCGAGCTCCACACCAGGCCATGGGGGAGGGGCGACCGAACCACGGACTCAGCGCGCCACAAAGGCGAGGACGCTCCCCCGAGGCCAGGAACGCTCATGGTTGATGGGGGAGTTGATGAAGGAGGAAGCAGATTCTCGGAAGACGCAACAGCTTCAACGAAAGGAGCCCTGAAAGACAGACGTCAGAATAAGAAGAACACACGCAGGAAGTTGCAGCAATAAGATACTCACGCGTCAATGACAATGTACTTCCATCGCTTCAATGGCCCGGAGATATTCTTTCCACTGGGGGATCCCTTCCTCTTGCGGAGCTCCTCGAAGTCCACACAAAGACGACCAAAGCGCTGGACGTGACGGCCGGTGCGCGGCGGAGCCGAAGAAGAACCAAGAGGGATGGCTTTAGAGGGGCCCGATCATGGCGAACAGCCCTGCGCCCTCTCATTGCAACCTCCCGAGGCTCCTGGAGCCTCAGCCTCAGGAGCCGCATGCCGCGTCTCCTCAGCAACCAACGCCTCAGGAGGGGAGTCGTAGGCCCCCGAGGATGATGCCCCAGGATCACCGCTCGTCATGTGCTCCTCGGCAGCTGAGCCGCCAGCCCCGTCGGAGCTCCCCCCCCCCCGCACCATCACCTGGGGTGAGCTCGGCACCGGCGGTAGGGAGGGGGACCATGATGACGGGGTTCTCGTGGGGCCCCGTCAAGCCGACTGGGCGCAGACCCCACTCATCAAAGGAAGGCATGTTCGCAACAAATGTGCACAGGAAGCTGTTCCTGGGCATCTCATCCAGCAGAGGGACACCTGATAGGACCGTGAGCACTGTTTGCCGTGTCGCAAGAGGAAGCCCCTCCTCCTGAAACCTCATGTTGTCCTAGCTGCGGAGCAAGTCCCACATTGGGTGGGAGTGGCGCTCAAGTGGAGCAACTCGACGCCTGACAAATTCCCTCACCACCATGGGCGCGGTCATGCTGAGGTCCTTCGACCACCTCATCCTGGCCCAGACGGGGGCAAGGCAGGGGCTCGTGAGCTTCTGATGACCCCAGCCAGAGTTTGGAATAGCAGGCCCCACCGGAGCTTGGAGCAGAGGGTTGAGCACGCCGGCGTCAACAAACACCCATCGAGTATGGAACTCGCTCGTGGATGAAGGAAGATCGAGGTCGATCCCCACGCCTGCCGTCGCAGCCACGGCCTGGAAGCGAATGCACCCCGAGAAGAAGTGGCGGAAGAGTGCCACGGAAGGAGCGATGCCCACCATGGCCTCGCACAAGAAGGCAAAGACAGCAAGCAGGGTCACAGATTGAGGGTCAAGATGGAGCATGTGGATCTGATAGTGCTCGAGCACCGCGTTGAAGAAAGCAGAGAATGGAGGAATCAGGCCAGCCCAGAGGGCCTCAATGAAGATCGGAACCTTGGTAACTACCCGAGCCATGCGAGTGCAAGATGCGGGCCAAGCTGCCGTCGCTCCCCACTCGTTGAAACTGGAGGCGAGCATGGGGCGCACCTTGTCCATGGCCTCGTCGTTGAGCAACCGGGGCCGGCCGAGCGCTGGCTCGAAGGATGGAGGTGCAGTTCGTGAGGACAGAGGTTTCATCCCCTTCTCGGCTTGTTTCGACGCCATGGCGGAGAAGCAGGCGGAGCGCAATCAGATTGGGAGGACAGAGTAGAGCCTCGAGGAAGCAGGGAGATTGGAAGAGTCAGGCGCGGCGAAGGAAGAATAACTGAGTACGAAGCGGGGGCCGCATAGCCAGGTGGATTAGCCGCCACGCGTCAATCGAGGCCGCAAGCTGGGCCCGCGGTGCTCCATACTTGGCCCTTGGCTTCACTGCGAAGCCAAGCCCGAGCGCACCTTGGGCCCGGGGGCTACTGTCAGTGTCTTGGGAACGGGGGTCCCCAGACCTGCCTGCCTGCGGCCCGCTACTTGGCTAAGCCAGCAGGCCGTACGACCCATCTTCATCAACAAGGCATCCAAGACCCTCGCGAGGGGCCAAGCATCGCGGGGGGGACGGCACAAGACCTCCTATGGAGCGGCCTAGTCAGGCAGGCTCACGAGGAGCAAGGATATCAAGGCGAGGCCAACCTCACGAGGCTCTCGTGACATGAGCCATGACGATCGACACCAGGCGAGCGCCAGCGCGCACAGCGTCCTTGTTTCCTCTTTGGTGCTAAGGGAACCAGCGCAGGCGAGGAGTGCCGAGGCATCGAGCAAAGGTTGCCATTTTGGTGCAACAAGACCAAGACCAGAAGGACGGCAAGACAGAGGTCATCGTGGAGCCCAAGACGGCGTCACCACCAGAGCCTTTGGCAGGCGAAGACCACTTTTGTTAGGATAGCTTGTACTAAGTTGTCCCCCCTCAAATTGGCTCGCCATTGTTGGCTCCCCTCCCGCTCAATATTTGGGAAGAGGACCAGGGCCTCTATAAGTAGGACTAGCCACCACCATAGGCAGGGGAGGACGAAGAGATCTTGGATCGCTCTCACCCACACAAGTTAGCCAAGCACAAGAACACCTCAACCTTGGGAGGTTGTTCTTCCCATTGTATTGTTCATCATTAGCCAAAGAGGCAATCTACCAGCACCACACTGGAGTAGGGTATTACACCACAACGGTGGCCGAACCAGTATAAAATCTTGTGTCTTTCTGTGCCACGAGTTCGTCGAGTTCGTTCGCAAGATCTTAGGGAGCTAGGGCGTAGATCGGTGGAAGGAAAAGACTTCGCGCGCACCCTAGTGTTCTAACCTTAAGGGTTTGCCGGAACCGCACATCCGACACCGGGGGCTTCGGCTAAGCCACATACGCAGTTTTGTGCTGTCACTTCATTAAGTCGAGCTCTTTGCTCGGGCCCCTCAGGACCGGCTTGAGGGCTGGGATGTCGACCCATCACAAACTCGGCACACGTCATCAACACTGAGCACATTAATCATCTAATTTGCTTTCATGCTCAAATTTAAAAAAAATGTTTAATTTTTGTTCGGTTCGACCAAGCATTATATTTGTGTTAAATAAACAAGCCATTTGCTAAACCAAACTTAGTTTGTTAAAAACACTTCCTTTCCCATGTTAACTAGGGGCTCTTAAATTTATGTCAGCTGTTTTATAATAAGTGTTCTTCTTCTTAGTCGTTGCAAAGTCTTTTCTATCACTCCTTTTTTTGACGCGAGTGTGTGGTCAATAGCCGGGGAGCATAATTTCTCTCTCAAAGCCGCTAGAGTATAGTTTGCTAAACTAGCCTAACGAGAAGTACTCCGCCTTCGGGATAGGAGGTTGAAGCTGTAGGCTAACCCACCTGAAGTCTTGAGATAGGATGTGTCATGTTAAAGAATGACAGAAGCACATTTTTTTTCTAAGACAAATTTTCGGATTGGCACTGAACACTTGATCTAGTTCGGACGTTAAGGTCTTACTGAAGTTTTTTGGTTTTCCAAGCCTATGGCACTTTTAAACTATTTGTGTGTTTCCAGCATAAGTTTGGCAGTGCAACGCCGGACACCTTTAGAGATTCAGCAAAAACACTCTCGGATATTGCTATATATGCACCGGTTTCGAATTGTGTCTTCGATCAATAGTTGGGTTGCCCAGCGCCTATGCTTGCCTCCTACGTTCCACTTTGTTCGGCTAGGTGTGCAAAGGGAGAACCACTGCGATTATGCTTCCAGCTCGCATGGTTAAGCGCCTCAGTGGAGAAAGCCAAAAACTGACTGTACAATAAGCCAAAACTAGTCAGTGATCCAATGACTATGTTAAACTATAAGATCGATGGAGGTCACCCCGTGTTAAATGACGGTCCGTTCATAACATTGGCTGAAGTGTTTACGGCTTGACTTCGACTGTCGGCGAACACTAACCGGGGGCTAGTTGCTGGCCTCCCAACTTAAAGCTCCTATGACTAAGTGAAAGTTATAAAGCCCGCATATCTAATCGCCTTGTTTCCACCAACACAACCGCCTTCGGGCACCGAGACGTCGGCTATGGGTTGTTTGTTATTGCGCAAACACCCTACATCGCATTTACAAGGGGGTGGAAGCCGACGATGGGCCACTTTCAACTGAGAAACAATCGCAACAGAGTCAAAATAAAATACATCATCGACATTTGTATTTAATATACAAGGGTTGCCTTCCGTATTCATCGTTATAAAGCCATGCCTATGCATCAATTTGACTTAAGATAATTACCCCTATGTTCCCAATTGGTCGGCATCGATGGAAGTGAAAATTTGGGTTTGCTAAAGACCACATAGTTCGGGAACTTTCCGCAAACTAAATCCTTAATATTTTCCTCCCACATTGATCGGAGCTGAGGTTTCATGATCATGCTTAGCATAACAACCCAAAGAAAGGAACCGATAGCGGGACTATTTTCTTTGGAAGCCATCTCTTATGTTAAACAATAATATAACATATCTCTCTGCGTACCTTTGTTTATAAAACCGTAGGGCCGGATTGCCTTGTTTGTCATAATCTTTGCCCTCATAAAGGCTTCATAAAGTAGGACAAACACTCCTCAGCTACTGGGCGAGGAGATGGAAGCCAATGGTTGGTCAACAAAGTTTCGTACAATCCAGATCCGAGCATTAATGATGTAAAGTACTTGGATACATAGAATCATTACACATATTTTGTGATTTTACTTCGGATATCGATCCTTAATTCAGCCACCCGTGCCCACATTAAGGCTCGAGGGCTACTGGGCTTTGGGCTTATCATTTACTAATATTAAAGGGGCACGACGATCCCCTGATCTTGTGTTGTCACCCGACCAATGTCTCGGGGGCTAATGCATTGCCTATTCAATGCATAAAATTCGAAGGGCTCAGTGTTCGGCTTGACTAAACTATGGGCAAAGGCGTCTTCGGACAACAATAGGCACCATCTTGGACCTATCCGGCATCAAGCTAATATATTGCGGCGACTTCTCAAAACCCTCTCTCAAGGGTCTGTCTGCCGATCACTACCTCCTGTAATGTGCATCTCCGGTTTTAGGCCGATACACACACCTTGAGGGCTACTAGTTATACATCTCGGCAGAGAATACATTGCACAAATTGGAATTAAATTCATGAAAATCAGCCCATGGCCGAGGTGGTGCACCACCTCGGATACAGTCCGGCGTTGGTGCTCGACTGCAAAAGATACCTCGGAAGCAGTCCGACATAAAGCTCGGTTGCAAGTGGATGGCTCCATAGAGGGCATCTCTGGCATTAATCTCGGCTAAACTTCTTCGACTTTTTTGAGCCAAGGTGATCTATGACACGTCGGATACTCTCCGGCATTGGAGCTCGGATGCAGACCGGCGTTGGAGCTCGGTTGCAAAAAGACATGTCGGATGCAGTCCGACATTAGAGCCTGGATACAGTCCGGCCTTGGAGCTCGGACGCAAGAGGACACCGCTGCATGGGAACAACTTCAAACCCGAGGTGTGGCGTAAAAAATAACAAGGAATTTCTCAAGGCCGAAAACTTAAAGGGGCTCCTCGGATACCCAACATGTAAACTCTTCAGATTCACTTCGGCAATCCTCAAGATCGAAGATGAGAAGATTTTTTGAACCAGTTTCCAAGAACTATGACTGAAGATGAAGAATAGTTCGGAAGAATCGAGGAGCGTCCCCAACTTGAAGACCGATTCAGGGCGCTACTTTTGGTGTCCTGGATTAGGGGGTACTCACCATGTCGTCTCCCGACCAGTGGGTCGTCCCGAGGACCCCCATGATGATTCACTAATGGGCCACTTCAAGCAGCCCGTGCCGAATACAAGGAGGATTCCACAAGACTTGGCGCACAAGACAAGGACTCCTCTAAACCCTAGGCCTATGGTGCATATATAAACCGAGGCCAGGCTAGTCAATAGACAATCTAATATTCATTACTACAATCTCGTTGTAGATACCTGTACTATGTACTATCCCCATATGAATACAATCAAAAGCCGGACATAGGGTTATACCTCCATCAAGAGGGCTCGAACCTGGGTAAAATCCCGTGTCCATGTTACCATCGCTCCAAGATGCCTAGCTTAGGACCCCTACTACGGGATATGCCGGATATAGAACCAACAATGCCCACGCCACCGCCCCACCACCACCGGCGACCACCGCCCCCACCCTAAACCCTAAGATAGATAGTGGGGTACCTCTCCGGCGAGCCCCCTCCCCACTGCGGCTTGTTCTTCCTTAACTCCGGCGAGCCCCCCCACCCCCTGAAAATCAACTGACCCACAAGTTGATTTAGTCTACTGAAGTGTAGCTAAATCAGAGCAGCATCACAAGAAAGAGCAAGAGTGAGAGCAGCAGCGCGAGCAAGAGCAGGATCACACCAGGCAGGGGATAGAGAGCAAGAGCAAACCAGCAGCGCAAGTGAGAGCTAAAGCAGTGATAACCCACAAGTATAGGGGATCGCAACAGTTTTCGAGGGTAAAGTATTCAACCCAAATTTATTGATTCGACACAACGGGAGCCAAAGAATACTCTCAAGTATTAGCAGCTGAGTTGTTAATTCAACCACACCTGGAAACTTAGTATCCACAGCAAAGTATTTAGTAGCAAAATAATATGATAGTAGTGGTAACGGTAACAAAAGGTAACGGTAGTAAAAGCAATGTTTTTGGTATTTTGTAGTGATGATAGCAATAGCAACGGAAAAGTAAATAAGCGAAGAACAATATATGGAAAGCTTGTTGGCAATGGATCGGTGATGGAGAATTATGCCGGATGCGGTTCATCATGTAAAAGTCATAACGTAGGGTGACACAGCACTAGCCCCAGTTCGTCAATGTAATGTATGCATGTATTCTAAATATAATCATACGTGCTTAAACTTGCATAACATCTTTTGTCCTACCCTCCCGTGGCAGCAGGGTCCTTACGGAAACTAAGGGATATTAAGGCCTCCTTTTAATAGAGAACCAGAATAAAGCATTAACACATAGTGAATACATGAACTCCTCAAACTACGGTCATCACCGGTAAGTATCCCGATTATTGTCACTTCGGGGTTAACGGATCATAACACATAATAGGTGACAATAGACTTTCAAGATAGGATCAAGAACTCTGATATATTGATGAAAACATAATAGGTTCAGATCTGAAATCATGGCACTTGGGCCCTAGTGACAAGCATTAAGCATAGCAAAGTCATAGCAACATCAATCTTAGAACATAGTGGATACTAGGGATCAAACCCTAACAAAACTAACTCGATTACATGATAAATCTCTTCCAACCCATCACCGTCCAGCAAGCCTACGATGGAATTACTCACGCACGACGGTGAGCATCATGAAATTGGTGATGGAGGATGGTTGATGATGATGATGGCGACCCGAATGGACTCCAGATCAGCCCTCTCGAGAGGTTTTAGGCTTGGCGGCGGCTCGGTATCGTAAAACGTGATGATTTCTTCTCCCTGATTTTTCTATCCCCGAAACACAATATATGGAGTTGGAGTCGGAGAGGAAACAGGGGGCCCACGAGGTAGGGGGCGCGCCGTAGGGGGTCAGGCGCGCCCCCACCCTTGTGGACAGGTGGTGGGCCCTTGGCCTTCATCTTTTGCAGGTATTTTCATATTTTCTGAAAATTTGCTCTGTGAAGTTTTAGGTCATTCCGAGAACATTTGTTTCTGCACATAAATAACACCATGGTAATTCTACTAAAAACAGCGTCAGTCCGGGTTAGTTCCATTCAAATCATGCAAGTTAGAGTCCAAAACAAGGGAAAAAGTGTTTGTAAAAGTAGATACAATGGAGACGTATCAACTCCCCCAAGCTTAAACCTTTGCTTGTCCTCAAGCAATTCAGTTGGCAAACTGAGAGTGATAAAGAAAAACTTTTACAAACTCTGTTTGATCTTGTTGTTGTAAATATGTAAAGCCAGCATTCAATTTTTCAGCAAAGATTATAACTGACCACATTCGCAATAACGCATAGGTCTCAAGTTTACTCATATCAATAGCATAATCAACTAGCGAGCCATAATAATAAATCTCGGATGACAACACTTTCTCAAAACAATCATAATATGATATAACAAGGTGGTATCTCGCTAGCCCTTTCTGAGACCGCAAAACATAAATGCAGAGCACCTTTAAAGACCAAGGACTGACTAGACATTGTAATTCATGTTAAAAGTGATCCAATCAATTCACACTCAATGTAAACTAACAGTAATGAATGCAAATGACAGCGGTGCTCTCCAACTGGTGCTTTTTAATAAGAGGATGATGACTCAGCATAAAAGTAAATAGATAGGCCCTTCGCAGAGGGAAGCAGGGATTTGTAGAGGTGCCAGAGCTCGGTTTTGAAACAGAGGTGAATAATATTTTGAGCGGTATACTTTCATTGTCAACATAACAACCAAGAGATGGCGATATCTTCCATGCTACACACATTATAGGCGGTTCCCAAACAGAATGGTAAAGTTTATACTCCCCCTTCCACCAACAAGCATCAATCCATGGCTTGCTCGAAACAACGAGTGCCTCCAACTAACAAGAGTCCCAGGGGGAGTTTTGTTTGCAATTATTTTGATTTAGTTTGCATAAAGCATGGGACTGGGCATCCCGGTGACCAGCCATTTATCTCGTGAGTGAGGAGCGGAGTCCACTCCTCTTGAGAATAACCCGCCTAACATGGAAGATACAGACAGCCCTAGTTGATACATGAGCTATTCGAGCATACAAAACAGGATATTTATTTGAAGGTTTAGAGTTTGGCACATACAAATTTACTTGGAACGGCAGGTAGATACCGTATATAGGTAGGTATAGTGGACTCATGTGGAATAACTTTGGGGTTTAAGGGATTGGATGCACAAGCAGTATTCCCGCTTAGTACAGGTGAAGGCTAGCAAAAGACTGGGAAGCGACCAGCTAGAGAGCGACAACAGTCATGAACATGCATTAAAATTAATCAACACCGAATGCAAGCATGAGTAGGATATAATCCACCATGAACATAAATATCGTGAAGGCTATGTTGATTTTGTTTCAACTACATGCGTGAACATGCGCCAAGTCAAGTCACTTAAATCATTCAGAGGAGGATACCACCCTATCATACCACATCATAACTATCTCAATAGCATGTTGGCACGCAAGGTAAACCATTATAACTCATAGCTAATCAAGCATGGCACAAGAAACTATGATCTCTAGTTGTCATTGCAAACATGTTTATTCATAATAGGCTGAATCAGGAACGATGAACTAATCATATTTACAAAAACAAAAGAGGTCGAGTTCATACCAGCTTTTCTCATCTCAGCCAGTCCATCATATATCATCATAATTGCCTTTCACTTGCACGACCGAACGATGTGAATAATAATAATAGTGCACGTGCATTGGACTAAGCTGGAATCTGCAGGCATTCAATAAACAGGAGAAGACAAGGCAATATGGGCTCTTTTGTCAGATAAACAATAATGCATATAAGAGACACTTCAACAATTTAATTATGGTCTTCTCCTATCGTCCCCCAAGGAAAAGAAAAGAAACAAAACTATTTACACGGGAAAGCTCCCAACAAGCAAAAGAAGAACAGGAAATCTTTTTGGGTTTTCTTTTTAATTACTACTACAAGCATGGAAATTAAACTGATTAAAAGCTACAACTAATTTTTTTGGTTTTTCTTAAGGTTTATTAAACACACAAGAAGAAAGCATAAAAAGGAAATTAAACTAGCATGGATGATACAAATGAAAAAGTATGAGCACCGACATCTAGCAATGAGTGTGTGAGCATAAATGTAATGTCGGTGGGAAATACGTACCCCCCAAGCTTAGGCTTTTGGCCTAAGTTGGTCTATGGCCACGGCTGGCCTGGCGGATATCCATAATAATAGTTGGGGTCTTACTGCGATGCAACGGCTATCGCCTGCTGAGCTGCAGCGTGGCGACGAGCGGCCTCCGCTCTCCTCTCATACTCATCTGCCTCCTCTCTGGTAATAGTATATCTTCCTTTTTCCTGATGATCAAAGAAGCCAGGAGCAGGGAGAGTAATATGGACAACACGGCGTCTGTCAAAGATTAGTCGATACTGGAGAGGTGATTCATTCCTCTCGGAAACTGGTGGTGAACCATAGCATTAAAGTCTAGGTAAGCAGGAGGTAATTCAATATCATCTTTGCGTATGGCTATACCAAGAAAATTAGCTATGCGGGTTGCATAAAGTCCACCAAAGAAATCTCCATTAAATCTATTAAGATGCAACCTGCATGCAACAATGGCTCCCAAATTATAAGATTTGTCTCCTAACACAGTACTCCGAAGAATACTGAGGTCAGGGACACACATGTGACATGCCTCATCTTTACCATTAATGCATCTACCTATGAAGAGAGAGAAATAATGTATAGCAGGAAAGTGAATGCTCCCTATGGTGGCTTGTGTTATGTCTCTAGATTCTCCCACGGTTATACTAGCAAGAAAATCTCTAAATTCAGATTTGCAAGGATCCCTTATACTACCCCATTGTGGGTTTGCAAGCAGTGGTAAAATCCTCTAAGTCCATAGTGTAAGAATTATCATAAAGATCAAACAGGACAGTTGGAGAATTCCGTGAAGTTGAAAATTCAAACCTCATCACAAAGGTACTGGTGAGGTTGTGGTACTGGCTGCACTTCTCTTCCTCGAAGCTCAGAAGATCAGCGTTACGCAAATATGCGTTGAATTCTTCCTTAATTCCCGCTCGATCCATAAAGTTCTCAGAAGGCCACTCACAAGGACACACTGGAGTGTCTCTTGGTGGCTCTTCATCAGCATCACGCATTGCAAGCCTGGGGCCTTGTTTCCTTGAGGAACCACCCTGGAACATTTTCCTAAGCATTTTTCTTCCTCTGAAAAATTCTGAATTTTTTTAGTAACTTCAAATTAAAAGTAAACCAAACTCAATAATATTGATAGCAACTACTCCTACAAGTGCCTAGGGCCTATATCATGCATCAAAACTACTTTTGACCATATAAATTTGACATGCAAGCTCAAGAACAGGGTCACCTAAGCATCAAAAATTTGCAATGAATAAAGCACTAGAACAAAAACTAATTGGGCCAATGGAGGAGTCACATACCAAGGAACAATCTCCCCAAGCAGTTTTGTGAGAGGTGCTTTGAGAAAGGAGATCGAAAATGGCAGCAAAGTGAGCTAGAACTCGTGCTTGAGCTGGATAATCGTGTTTGTGGGAGGAAGAAGAAGTGTGTAGGTGCAGGAATAAGTGGAGGAGGGCCACCGTGGGCCCACAAGGCAGGGGGGCGCCCAGGGGGGTAGGGCGCGCCCTCCACCCTCGCGGGCAGGTGGTTGACCCCCCTCCTGTGTTCTCAGTGCCAAATATTCTCAAATATTCTAGAAAAAATCATATTTAAATTTCAAGGCATTTGGAGAACTTTTATTTTCAAGGTATTTTTATATTGCACGGATAATCACATAACAGATAGAAAATATTTATTTTATTTTATTTAATATAAATAACATAAAGTAAAAGTGGGGTACATAAGGTTGTGCCTTCTAGTTTCATCCATCTCATGCTCATCAAAAGGAATCCACTAACAAGGTTGATCAAGTCTTGTTATCGAACTCATTCCGAATAACATGGAACCAGAGAAATTTCGAATAACACTATGTTACCTCAACGGGGATATGCACATCCCCAATAATAAGAATATCATATTTCTTCTTAATAGTAGGAAGAGGAAATTCAAAACCTCCAAATATAATCGATGGAATCTTTCCAATAGAGTTGATACTATGAACTTGAGGTTGTTTCCTCGAAAAGTGTACCGTATGCTCATTACCATTAACATGAAAAGTAACATTGCCTTTAGTGCAATCAATAACAGCCCCTGCAGTATTCAAAAAGGGTCTTCCAAGAATAATAGACATACTATCATCCTCGGGAATATCAAGAATAACAAAGTCCGTTAAAATAGTAACGTTTGCAACTACAACAGGCACATCCTCAGAAATACCGACAGGTATAGTGGTTGATTTATCAGCCATTTGCAACGATATTTCAGTAGGTGTCAACTTATTCAAATCAAGTCTACGATATAAAGAGATAGGCATAACACTAACACCGGCTCCAAGATCACATAAAGCAGTTTTAACATAGTTTCTTTTAATGGAGCATGGTATAGTTGGTACACCGGGATCTCCAAGTTTCTTTGGTATTCCACCCTTGAAAGTATAATTAGCAAGCATGGTGGAAATTTCAGCTTCCGGTATCTTTCTTTTATTTGTAATGATATATTTCATGTACGTAGCATAAGGATTGGTTTTGAGCATATCAGTTAATCACATAGGCAAAAAGATAGGTCTAATCATTTCAGAAAAGCGCACAAAATCCTCATCATCCTTTTTCTTGGATGGTTTGGAAGGAAAAGGCATGGGTTTCTGAACCCATGGTTCTCTTTCTTTACCATGTTTCCTAGAAACAAAGTCTTTTTTATCATAACGTTGACTCTTTGATTGTGGGTTATCAAAATCAACAGCAGGTTCAATTTCTATGTCATTATAATTACTAGGTTGATCATCATTATGAACATTATTGTTAAAATTATCACTAGTTTCAAGTTCATTACCTGATTATGTTTCAGCATCAGAAATAGTAATATCATTTGGATTCTCAGGTGTTTCAACAATAGGATCATTAGAAGCATGCAAAGTCCTATCATTTTTCTTTTTCTTCTTTTTAGAAGAACTAGGTACATCTATATTATTTCTCTGAGTATCTTGCTCAATTCTCTTAGGATGGCCTTCGGGATACAAAGGTTCCTGAGTCATTTTACCACCTCTAGTCATAACTCTTACAGCATTATCATTATCCTTTCTATTCAATTAATTGAGCAAATCATTTTGAGCTTTAAGTACTTGTTCTACTTGAGTGGTAACCATAGAAGCATGTTTACAAATAAGTTTAAGTTCACCTTTGACATTAGCCATATAATCACCCAAGTGTTCCAGCATATTTGAATTGTATTTCAATTGTCTACGAAAATAAGCATTAAAATCTTCTTGCTTAGCCATAAATTTATCAAACTCATCTAAGCATGGGCTAGCAAATTTAGTAAATGGGATTTCAGCTTTATCATATCTGTAGAGAGAATTTACGTTTACTACCTATGCCGGGTTATCAAGACCATGAGTTTCTTCAATAGGTAATGGATTAAGATTATATGATTCTTCAACAGGCGGTAAATTAAGACCATGTATTTCTTCAATAGGAGGTAATTTCTTAACATCTTCAGCTTTAATAGCTTTTTCTTTCGTAGATTTCTTTGCCTCTTGCATATCTTCAGGACTGAGAAATAGAATACCCCTCTTATTTGGAGTTGGTTTAGGAATTGGCTCAGGAATTGGCTCCGGAGGTGTCCAATTATTTTCATTTGTCAACATATTATTCAATAGAATTTCAGCTTCATCCGGTGTTCTTTCCCTAAAAACAGAACCAGCACAACTATCCAGGTAATCTCTGGAGGCATCGGTTAGTCCATTATAAAAGATATCAAGTATTTCATTTTTCTTAAGAGGATGATCAGGCAAAGCATTATGTAATTGGAGAAGCCTCCCCCAAGCTAGTGGGAGACTCTCTTCTTCTATTTGCACAAAACTATATATATATATATATATATATATATATCCCTTAAAGCAGCTTGTTTCTTATGAGCAGGGAAATATTTAGCAGAGAAGTAATAAATCATATCCTAGGGACTACGCACACAACCAGGATCAAGAGAATTAAACCATATCTTAGCATCACCCTTTAATGAGAACAGAAATATTTTAAGGATGTAAAAGTAACGAGTTCTCTCATCTTTAGTGAACAGGGTGGCTATATCATTCAATTTAGTAAGATGTGCCACAATAGTTTCAGATTCATAACCATGAAAATGATCAGATTCAACCAAAGTAATTAGATTAGGATCAATAGAGAATTCATAATCCTTATCAGTAACAAAGATAGGTGAAGTAGCAAAAGCAGGGTCAGATTTCATTCTAGCATTTAGAGATTGCTTACTCCATTTAGCTAATAGCCTTTTGAGTTCATTTCTATTTTTGCAAGCTAAAATAGCTAAAGAAGCTTCTTGATCAAAAACATAACCCTTAGGAATAACAAGTGATTCTTCATCACCACTTTCATTAATATCATCAGATTCAATATTTTCAATTTCTCTAGCTCTAGCAAGTTGTTAATCAGGAAATTTACCAAGTGGCACAGTAGTATCAAGCATAGAAGTAGTTTCATCATAAGTATCATGCATAGCAGAAGTGGCATCATCAATAACATGCGACATATCAGAACGAATAGCAGAAGCAGGTGTAGGTGTCGCAAGCTTACTCAAAACGGAAGGTGAATCAAGTGCAGAGCTAGATGGCAGTTCCTTACCTCCCCTCATAGTTGAGGGATAGATCTTGGTTTTTGGATCTCTCAACTTCTTCATAATGATAAGCAGATATAAATCCCAAGTGACTCAAAGAATAGAGCTATGCTCCCCGGCTACGGCGCTAAAAAAGAGTCTTGATAACCCACAAGTATAGGGGATCGCAAAAGTTTTCGACGGTAAAGTATTCAAACCAAATTTATTGATTCGACGCAACGAGAGCCAAACAATACTCTCAAGTATTAGCAGCTGAGTTGTCAATTCAACCACACCTGGAAACTTAGTATTTGCAGCAAAGTATTTAGTAGCAAATTATATGATAGTAGTGGTAACGGTAACAAAAGGTAACGGTAGTAAAAGCAATGTTTTTGGTATTTTGTAGTGATGATATCAATAGAAACGGGAAAGTAAAGAAGCGAAGAACAATATATGGAAAGCTCGTAGGCAATGGATCGGTGATGGAGAATTATGCCAGATGCGGTTCATCATGTAACAGTCATAACCTAGGGTGACACAGATCTAGCTCCAGTTCGTCAATGTAATGTAGGCATGTATTCCAAATATAGTCATACGTGCTTATGGAAAAGAACTTGCATAACATCTTTTGTCCTACCCTCCCGTGGCAGCGGGGTCCTTGCGAAAACTAAGGGATATTAAGGCCTCCTTTTAATAGAGAACCGGAACAAAGCATTAACACATAGTGAATACATGAACTCCTCAAACTACGGTCATCACCGGTAAGTATCCCGATTATTGTCACTTCGGGGTTAACGGATCATAACACATAATAGGTGACTATAGACTTGCAAGATAGGATCAAGAACTCTCATATATTGATGAAAACATAATAGGTTCAGATCTGAAATCATGGCACTCGGGCCCTAGTGACAAGCATTAAGCATAACAATGTCATAGCAACATCAATCTCAGAACATAGTGGATACTAGGGATCAAACCCTAACAAAACTAACTCGATTACATGATAAATCTCATTCAAACCATCACCGTCCAGCAAGCCTATGATGGAATTACTCACGCACGGCAGTCAACATCATGAAATTGGTGATGGAGGATGGTTGATGATGACAATGGCGACAGATTCCCCTCTCCGGAGCCCCGAACGGACTCCAGGTAAGCCCTCCCGAGAGGTTTTAGGGCTTGGCGGCGGCTCCGTATCGTAAAACGCGATGATTTTTCTCCCTAATTTTTTTTCCCCGAAACACAATATATGGAGTTGGAGTTGGAGTCGGAGAGGCAACAGGGGGCACACGAGGTAGGGGGCGCGCCCTAGGGGGGCACACGCGCCCCCACCCTCGTGGACAGGTGGTGGGCCCCCTGGCCTTCATCTTTTGCAGGTATTTTTCATATTTTCTGAAAGGTTGCTCCATGAAGTTTTAGGTCATTCTGAGAGCGTTTGTTTCTGCACATAAATAACACCATGGAAATTCTGCTGAAAACAGTGTCAGTCTGGATTAGTTCCATTCAAATCATGCAAGTTAGAGTCCAAAACAAGGGCAAAAGTGTTTGGAAAAGTAGATATGACGGACACGTATCAAGCAGTAGTAGCTCCTACTGATGTGGACATCACCGCCGAGGGAGCGATGCCATGGAGGAAGTGGGTAGCGATGCCGCCATGGATGGAGTCGCACCATGTCGCCTCAGGACCGAGAGCCGGCAGCACCGCGAGATCGAATCAAGAAGAAAATGCGGCAATTAGTGTGCAACCTCTTTGGTGGCGCCGATTAGGCCTCAGCTTCATCCGAGGAAACGGTGATGATGCTGCTCTTCTGGTGGTGCAGGTGAAGATGACAGTGTGGGAATGGAGGTGGCGCGAAAGACGAGGGCAACATCGGGGCGGCTCCTTGGAGGTGGAGGATGGTGTGGCTGAACTGGTGGGACGACGAGATCGACGACGGATCCTCTTCAGGTACGATGGATGAAGGATGTCGAGGTGTTGGTGTGGACGTCGTCGTCAGGGAAGAGGCTCTGGCTGGGTGGCGGGCAGAGGAGGGTGTGGGGATTTGCGGGTTTTCGCGGCCTCGATGTACGAATGGGTGGGTTGATGGGATGGGAGTGGGGAACCATGGCTTAGGGACGCGCTTGTCCAAAATGTTGGGTAAGTTACGAAAGTACCCCCACCGATTTGAGCTAGGCGGTTCTTTCGGTTCAGGGGTATCATGGCATTTCGCGCGTCGGGATTTCGCAGGAGGTGGGAGTTTTCGCGCGCGTTGTAATTTTGGGATAGCAAGGCACGGGTTGAGATGGAGGGAGTTTTCGGAGCACAACGAGACATAGATATATCTTAAATATTTCGAGATAACAAGGCGCGGGTTGAAATTTCCGGACAAGCCTAACGTGTATTGTACCAAATCAATTTGCACTTCCGTCGATGAAAAAACAAAAAGAAATCAATTCGCACCACACAAGAGAGTCTAGTCCCGTGTATTGTACCAAATCATTTCGCACTACAAATGCCATTCAAAACTTTGAATTCATGTTGTGTTCAATTAAAATATTTTGCTACGTGCACAATGCTTGCAACCTGCTACTCAAATGAACGTTTTTGCTCATTCCAAACGTATATACTACTGCTTCAATATGAACTAAATTTGAATTCATTTCTCTATTTGAATAAGATCTACAATAATGATTGTTGTAAAGTCAAACCATTTGAATTCGTTTGTCTATTTTCATAAGATATAAAATCATCATTATTGTCAAGTTAAACTATTGTTTGTGTATTACCTTCACAGCACACCACATGATTACTGTCGAGTTAGATATGTACTATGTGTACTATATGAACTCGAACTCGATTTTTTGAATCCACTTTATGTTGATTTCAAATCATAGTACATTTCAAGCTCTAGCTAGATCTTCATAATCTAAACCATATCTCATATGTATAATGTGTTTATCACATAATGTATGGTGCCTCGCCCCCTACGCCTACAAGTATTTAGATGTGAGTTGCAAACGCCACACATTACCATAAATTCAAATAAAATGTGAGATTGTTCAATGTATAATATTGTCTAGATTGTTCGATATTTAGTTGTAAGCTGCAAACACTACACATTATCACAAATTTAAATAAAATGTGAGATGGTTTGATGTATAGTATGGTTTAGATTGTTCGACATTTAGCTGTGAGTTGCAAACGCCATGCATTATCACATTATGGTATAACATGTGCAAAAGCACAACGCGCGTATCACCGCTATATTCATGCATGCATGTTTTTATAACACTATGATTTCCTATTCAAATATATGAATCCACTTTCATATAAAATTATGATCTTTGTTAGTCTCTTACACCCACACAATCCTCTAACCTTTGTAGCTAGCACTAACTTTCTCTCGTGCATGCACACGCCCTCCTCACCCTACCCCTCCCTCAACATTCTATCCATCGCGCACATTCATTTTTTTTCTTTAGGTCGTTCTCCCACAGTCTCCAGAACTCCTTACCGACACACACCGATCGATAAACCTCTCCAGCCATGTCTGCCTACAACATACACACGCACCTTCCATCTCCTCCTTTCTGTTTCCATGCCTCGTGTCTCTCATACGGTCCCACACATCTGCAAACTCTCGCCCCTCTTTTCATCGATCTCACAATCGCACACTCCTCCCCCCATCTAGCTAGTAGCTCGGCCTCTCGCACCACCTCCTAGCTCTATTCTCTCTGTTTATTCGTCTCGCTGGGCCTTATTTGCCTCTAACAAATGGATGTACACTGACCGATCTCCCGCTATACATATAGCTAGCTAGGTCCTTATAAATCATTTTTCCACACACGTTGATTGATCTACCTCATTAGTTATGTCTCTCCCTTCCTCCGACAAACAACAATTGATCTACTAATCTAGTTAGGTTTTCTTACCAAACACATCGTTCCCCTTCATCATCCATGCATGGGTCCCGACACATCTATCACACACGGGTACACACAGAAATACATCCCTACTCTTATTGATACATCGAGCACTCTAGTCATGTCTCCCTACCACACACAAACTTGCCCTGTGCCCTCTAATGTTCCGGTAGGTCAGTCGCCCTATATCTTTGACTTGCACACACACAATCTTGATGGCTCTCTTCATCGATCTAGCACCCACCCACTTGATCCTCTCTTCGACTCTATCGATATCTATGACCCCTCCCTCTAAGCTCGTGGATCGCCCATTGCATGTGTCGAATTTTTGTTTGAGATGTCATCGACACATATTCCCACAAATACATTCACGAAATCACTCCCCCAACAAAAAACACTCATGAACGCACACACCGTCTGTCTAGGTTTGTATCTCTCTCTCTCACACCCACATAGGTGGGGAACATGCACGAAGAGAAGAGGTGCACGCACAGCGCACGTACACCCGTCTCTTTCCCAACCACACCCCCGCGGGTACATGGTGGAGCTCATTTCTGTACGAAAAGGCAGCCCACGTTATTATTTGACACGTGTATTGGTTGTCCACTTGATGGAGGATCGTCTACCATGGGTGAATAGAAAAATTGCGAATTGATGTGTTATGTTAAAAAAAGAGGCAAACCATGCGGGGCCTAACTTAGAGGCAAGGCTCTATACACTCGAGATGCTCTGTACGTATTACTTTTGATGTGTCTCGCCAACTCGCAGAATGAGGAGAAGCTTGCTTAGTATGTCGTCTCCCCGCCCACGGGCGCAGTGGCTCGCAGGACGAGGTGAAGCTTGCTTACTACGCCTTACGCCCACTCACTCGCCCACGCGCGCGGTGGCTCACAGGATGAGGAGAAATTTTTACTACTCCCTCCGTTTACTCCTCGTCCCTACCTTGGTTAGAGAGATTATCATATTGTTTGGAATATATGTCCTTTAGTAGATTTCAATATGAACTACTCCACTAGTACTGTAACACCCTCGATGCGACTATATCTCCCATGTGTCGAGGCACGACTTAGAGGCATAATCGCATTGAAGGCATATGTCGCAAGTTAGGCAATCTTCACAACATCCCATGTAATATATATGTAATAAAAGGGGAGATAACATAGTTGGCTTACACTCACCACGTCAATCAAGTACATAAATAACATTACATCATCCAAACACTCATGGCCCGACTACGGCGCTAAAATAAAAGATAACCCAACAAGCGACACGGTCCCGATCACCCCCAACTGGGCACCACTACTGATCATCAGGAAAAGAAACATAGTAACATTGAGAGTCTTCGTCGAACTCCCACTTGAGCTCAAGCGCGTCACCTGGAGCGGAATCATCAGGCCCTGCATCTGGTGTAATAGTAATCTGTGAGCCACAGGGACTCAGCAATCTCGCATCCTCGCGATCAAGACTATTTAAGCTTATAGGTATGGCAAGGTAAAATATGTGGAGCTGCAGCAAGTGACTAGCAAAAATATGGTGGCTAACTTATTCGCAAAAGAGAGCGAGAAGAGGAGGCAAAGCACGAGCGAGAAACTAGAGAACAATTTGCGCAAGCATTACTCCAACACCGTGTCCACTTCCCGGACTCCGCCGAGAAGAGGCCATCATGGTAACACACTCAGTTGATTCATTTTAGTTAAGTTAAGGTTCAAGTTATCTACAACCGGACATTAACAAATTCCCATCTGCCCATAACCGCGGGCACGGCTTTCGAAAGTTCAAATCCCTGCGGGGGAGTCCCAACTTAGCCCATGACAAGCTCTCACGGTCAATGAAGGAATATACCTCCTCCCAAGACGTTCCGATCAGACTCGGTATCTCGGTTCTTCAAGACACTTCGATAGGTTAAAACAAGACCAGCAACAACGCCCGAATGTGCCGACAAATCCTGATAGGAGCTGCACATATCTCTTTCTCAGGGCACACTCAGATGAGTCAGACGTCGGGTAGGCCAGCCCAGAGTTGCCCCTGGTAGTCCCGGACATCGCTCGGTGGGACCAACACTTAGAGGAGCACTGGCCCGGGGGGACTAAAATAAGATGACCCTCGGGCTCCGGAAACCCAGGGGAAAAAGAGGCTAGGTGGCAAATGGTAAAACCAAGGTTGGGCATTGCTGGAAAAGCTTTAATCAAGACGAACTATCAAGGGGTTCCCATTATAACCCAACCGCGTAAGGAACACAAAATCCAGGAACATAACACCGATATGACGGAAACTAGGGCGGCAAGAGTGGAACAAAACACTAGGCGAGAGGCCGAGCCTTCCACCCTTTCACCAAGTATATAGATGCATTAAGATAACAAGATAATATAATGATATCCCAACAAGTAAATAGAAGTTCAATCAAGGAACGGCCTCCAATCTTCACCTGCAACTAGCAACGCTATAAGAGGGGCTGAGGAAAGCGGTAACATAGCCAATCAATGGTTTGCTATGACATGGTGGGTTAGAGGTTTGACATGGCAATTTGGGAGGCTAGAAAGCAAGTGGTAGGCATCGTAGCATTGGCAAAGCAAAAGAGCGAGCAAATCTAGCATAGCAAAGATAGTAGTGATTTCGAGGGTATGATCATCTTGCCTGCACAGTTGTCAGAGTTGACTGGGTCCTCGAAAGCAAACTCAACGAGCTCCTCGTTAGCGAACTCGTCTCCTGTCTCTACCCAAACAAGACAAACAAGCAACAAGGACACAACCAACCACGTGCAAGGACCAAACAAGATGATGCAAAGATGATATGCTATGCGGGATGCGATGCGGGATGCATATGCAAGATTTGACAAGGGATGCATGAACCTGGTCTCAACTTGGGAATCCAAGTGTGCCACTGGAAAGATGAGATGAAATCGCTTGAAAACGATATAAAGAACTCCGGAATCGGAGTTACGGTTTGGAAATGGCAAGCGATTCAAATATGACACCGGTCTGCGATTTACAGCAAGTAGCCATCTAAATGCAACGGGATGAACATGCTACAGCACCCAAACATGACAAAAAAAACTTGGCAGGGATGTGTTCATGATGCTTAACAAAAGTCTAGCACTGAGGTACGGCTAATTCATCCATTAACAAGTTCAAACAAGCATGGCAAAAATGCATATGGCAAACAGATTTCAGACTTAGTGAAATCAACACTTGTCTGGAATTTCAGATCAGATAGCACTCTTCGGAGGAACAAAACTACATGCTACAGGACCTGAACATGGCAAAGTAAAGCATGGCATGGAGCTACTCAAAGAGCTTAACAAAAGTCCCTTAGTGATCTTGAGCAAAAAGGGATCAGAAAATACAATTGCAAGCATGTGAACATAGCAAAAACATAATCAGTTTCCAGACTTGGTGAAAACTGGCACATGCTGAAACATAACTCAAGTAGGCATGTCTACGAGCTTGATGCACTCACTACAGAGCAAGTCATAACAAGCTAAGCATACGCCAATTAATAATACACAAAATGCAAGCTAGACATGGCAAGAACAATAGCATAGCATGCACGGATCAACTACAACATCATCGGCAAAATTGCAAACAAGTTGACAATCTGCCCAGATTCACAAAGTAGCAAAAGTAGAGCTCGATTGACTCAAGCTAGGGTGCTCCAAAATTTCAAACAAGGACATGGATGGATAGAGCACTACAAGATAAACAAAACATCCTTACTGATCATCCTCAAAAGAGGCACGTATCGCTAGGAAACAACATGAACATATGGCCATATGAGATAAACTGCTCAAGGACTTAGTGGAAATGCTAAGTCCCTGAAATTAGAATTACCAAGTGCGCCACTTTGCAAGCTTGTGCTAGTGACCACACACATCAAGAAAATACATGGGTTGCACCTCTGGAAAGATGACAAAACCCTTAACAAAACATATGTAGAACTCATGGGCATAGCATGCACACAATAATCATGGCAAAAATGACAAAAAGCTAAATGGAGCAGCAGATCTGACAAATATCTCAAGTAGCCCTCCTCTAACAACATTTTGGGCATCAAGATGAACTCAAATGAAAATGATGCAATGGAATGAAATGATGTACTCTCTGAGATGAACATTTTGATATGCTATATGCATGAACCGGAGCTACGGATGCAAAGATACGATGCTATTAACATGAGCACATGGATCTGAAATCTCAGGACTTAGGAAAAATCGAGGTCAGCCCTAGGGTTAGCTCGGATCTGGATCTGGCGCACGCCGACCGAGGACCGCCGGAATCGTCGGGGAGGTAGGCCGGCGGTCCGCCGGAGAGGAGAGGAGGCCAGACGGCGGGGCGGCGGACCCGGCCGCGGGGCGGAGAGGCGATGATGGCGCCGCGGTGGTCGGCGAAGGCGGTGGCGCCGGGCGCGCGGCGCGGCCGGAGATGCGGCCGGAGCGGGCGGCGGCGTGGTGGACTGGGCCTCGGGGGCCCGACCTGGGCCTCCCGGGCCGGAGTGGCGGCGGCGGTGATGAAGGCCATGTGGCGGTGCGCGATTGGGCGGCGGTGGCGGCGCGGACGCGTCCCGTCCGGGCGGACAATGTCCGGCGTGGCGCGAGGGGTGGATCTAGGGTTTTTCAGGAGGAAGGAGAAGGAGATTTTCGGGGGCTCTTTAAATAGGCATAGAGGGAGCTAGGAGAGTCCAAATGAGGTGCGGTTTTCGGCCACGCGATCGTGATGGAATGCTCTAGATGATGGAGAGGTTTTTGGTGGATTTGGGACAAATTGGAGGGGTGTTGGGCTGCAACACACACGTGGCCTTTTCGGTCCCTCGGTTAACCGTTGGAGCATCAAACGAAGTCCAAATGATACGAAACTTGACAGGCGGTCTACCGGTAGTAAACCAAGGCCGCTTGGCAAGTCTCGGTCCAATCCGGAAATGTTTAATCCCCACACATGAAAGAAAGGTCGAAATGACCACCGGAGGAGAACGAAGCGCCGGAATGCAAAACGGACAACGGGGAAAATGCTCGAAAGCATAAGACGAACACGTATGCAAATGCAGTGCACATGGATCTGAAATCTCAGGACTTAGGAAAAACCGAGGTCAGCCCTAGGGTTAGCTCGGATCTGGATCTGGCACACGCCGACCGAGGACCGCCGGAATCATCGGGGAGGTAGGCCGGCGGTCCGCCGGAGAGGAGAGGAGGCCGGACGGCGGGGCGGCGGACCCGGCCGCGGGGCGGCGAGGCGACGATGGTGCCGCGGTGGTCGGCGAAGGCGGCGTCGCCGGGCGCGCGGGGCAGCCGGAGATGCGGCCGGAGTGGGCGGCGGTGGCGGCCGTCGATGCCGGCGAGGGGCGGTGGCGGCGGAGAGCGGCAGGCGCGGAGGAAGGCGAAGGCGGGTGGCGGCGCGGTGGACTGGGCCTTAGGGGCCCGACCTGGGCCTCCCGGGCCGGAGCGGCGGCGGTGGTGATGAAGGCCACGTGGAGGCGCGCGATTGGGCGGCGGTGGCGGCGCGGACGCGTCCGGTCCGGACGGACAATGTCTGGCGCGGCGCGAGGGGTGCATCTAGGGTTTTTCGGGAGGAAGGAGAAGGAGATTTTCGGGGGCTCTTTAAATAGGCATAGAGGGAGCTAGGAGAGTCCAAACAAGGTGCGGTTTTCGGCCACACGATCGTGATCGAACGCTCTATATGATGGAGAGGTTTTTGGTGGGTTTTGGGCAAAATTGGAGGGGTGTTGGGCTGCAACACACACGAGGCCTTTTCGGTCCCTCGGTTAACTGTTGGAGCATCAAACGAAGTCCAAATGATACGAAACTTGACAGGCAGTCTACCGGTAGTAAACCAAGGCCGCTTGGCAAGTCTCGGTCCAATCCAGAAATGTTTAATCCTCACACACGAAAGAAAGGTAGAAATGACCACCGTAGGAGAACGAAGCGCCGGAATGCAAAACGGACAACGGGGAAAATGCTCGGAAGCATGAGACGAACACGTATGCAAATGCAATGCACATGATGACATGATATGAGATGCATGAAAACGACAACAACACACGGAGAAAAAGACCCAAACCCGAGAAAATAAAATAACTTAACGCCAGAAACGGCAAGAGTTGGAGTACAAATTGGGAAAGTTACATCCGGGGTGTTACAACACTCCACCACTACGAAAGGATCTCGTCCCGAGATCTAGGACTGAAAGAACGCCGGGTACTCAGAACGGAGGTGATCCTTGTGTTCCCAGGTAGCTTCACGGTCGGAATGGTGTGACCACTTGACTTTGAGAAATTTGATTGACTTGTTGCGAGTCTTGCGTTCAGTGTCTTCAAGAATAGCAACTGGGTGCTCACGATAGGAGAGATCTTCTTGGAGCTCAATGTCCTCGAAGTTGACGGTGCGGTCAGGAGTCTTGAAGCACTTTTAGAGCTGAGAGACATGGAACACATCATGAACATTCGTAAAGTTTGAAGGAAGCTCGAGTTGATAGGCGAGGTCGCCTCTCTTGCTGACAATCTTGAAAGGTCCCACGTATCTGGGGGCAAGCTTCCCTTTGATACCGAAGCGATGAGTACCTTTCATAGGAGAGACGCGGAGGTAAACATGATCTCCGATCTTGAAAGCCAAATCATGGTGCTTACTATTATAGTAGCTCTTCTGGCGGGATTGGGCTGCTTTGAGGTTATCACGAATGACTTTGCACATTTCCTCTGCCTCTGTGATTAAGTCATTACCCAAAAGCTGACGTTCACCGGTTTCAGACCAGTTGAGAGGGGTACGACACTTCCTGCCATACAGAATTTCAAATGGGGCCTTGCCCGAACTTGCTTGAAAACTGTTGTTGTAGGAGAATTCAGCATAAGGAAGACAATCCTCCCACCTCATGCCAAAGGAGATCATACAAGCCCTGAGCATATCTTCAAGAATCTGGTTGACACGCTCGACTTGACCGCTAGTTTGAGGATGGAAAGCTGTGCTGAAGCGGATGTTGGTGCCCATGGCCTTCTGAAAAGAATCCCAAAACTTGGATGTAAAGATGCTGCCACGGTCTGAAGAGATCACTTGTGGAATACCATGTAGAGAGACAATCCGAGAGGTATATAGTTCCGCCAATTGAGCTGCAGTGATCGACTCTTTGATAGGCAGAAAATGAGCCACTTTGGTGAGTTTGTCGATGACAACGAATATAGCATCATTGCCACGCTTGGACTTTGGAAACCCAGTCACGAAGTCCATTTCAATGTGGTCAAACTTCCATTCTGGAATGGCAAGAGGTTGGAGGAGACCTGCTGGCCTTTGGTGTTCTGCCTTCACTCTTCTGCAGACATCACATTCATTCACGAATTGAGCAATCCCGCGCTTCATTCGAGTCCACCAATAAGTTTGCTTAAGGTCCTGATACATCTTCGTACTCCCAGGGTGGATGGAGAGGAGAGAATTATGAGCCTCTTTCATGATCACTTTACGGAGGTCACCTTTGGGTACAACAATACGATCCTCGAAGAAGAGAGTGTCCTTGTCATCAAGGCGGTAGCACTTGTACTTGGGTTGACTCTTGGCAATCCCAATCTTCACCTTTTTCACCATAGCATCAAGAAGCTGGGCTTGGCGAATCTGGTCTTCCAAGGTAGGAGAAACTTGAAGGTTGGCGAGGAAACCTTGAGGAACAACTTGCAGATTAAGTTTGCGGAAAGCTTCACAAAGCTCGGGTGGATAAGGCTTTAGAATCAGACCGTTGCAATAAGCTTTCCTTCTCAATGCATCAGCAATCACATTAGCCTTGCCTGGAGTATACTCGATACTCGGATTATACTCTTGAATCATTTCGACCCATCAAGTTTGTCTGAGGTTGAGATTAGGCTGAGTGAAGATGTACTTGAGACTCTTGTGATCAGTGAAAATGTCCACTTTTCTTCCCAATAAGAGATGTCTCCAAGTCAAAAGAGCATGCACAACTGCCGCCAACTAGAGATCATGAGTGGGGTAGTTCTTCTCATTGGGCTTCAACTGGCGAGAGGTATAAGCAACAACTTTCTTCTCTTGCATCAATACTGCGCCAAGACCTTGGAGAGAGGCATCACAAAAGACCTCGTACGGCTTGGATTCATCAGGCGGAGTCAGAACTGGAGCAGTGATCAATTTCTCTTTCAAAGTGTTGAAAGCAATGTCACACTCCGGAGACCAAACGTACTTGACGTGCTTCTGGAGAAGATTAGAGAGAGGCTTGGCGATCTTAGAAAAGTTTTAAACGAATCTTCGGCAATAGCTTGCGAGACCGAGGAAGCTATGGAGTTGCTTCACGTTCTGAGGAGGTTCCCAATTCACAATTGCAGACACCTTCTCAGGAATCACGGCAATGCCCTTGGCAGACATCATATGACCAAGATAAAGAACCTCATCGAGCCAAAATTCACACTTGGAGAACTTGGCGTAGAACTGGTGTTCCCTGAGCTTATCGAGTACCAAACGCAAGTGCTTGGCATGATCTTCCTTGTTCTTCGAGAAAACCAGAATGTTGTCGAGATAGACCAAAACGAAGTCATTGGTGTAGGAATTGAAGATGAAGTTCATCATGCGAGAGAATGTCGGAGGAGCGTTCACGGGGCCAAAAGACATGACGGTGTATTCATATGAACCATAGCTTGTCCTGAAAGCCGTCTTGGGAATATCTTGCTCATGGATTCGAATCTGATGATAACCCATACGAAGATCAAGCTTGGAGAATACTTGGGCACCTTTGAGTTGTTCGAACAGTTCATTGATGTTGGGAAGTGGGTATTTGTTGTTGATGGTCTTCTTGTTCAATGGACGGTAATCAACACAAAGTCGGTCCGTTCCATCCTTCTTCTTCACAAAAAGAACACCACAACCCCACGGAGAAGAACTAGGCCGGATGAGACCCATTTTCTCTTGCATATCGAGTTGCTTCTTCAGCTCCTTCAACTCTTCAGGTCCGAGCTTGTAAGGATGTTTGCACACTGGTTCCGTGCCAGGCTCAAGATCAATAACGAATTCAACTGGCCGGTGCGGAGGCGTTCCTGGGAGCTCTTCTGGAAAGACGTCTTGATATTCGCAAACGACTGGAATTTGCGAGATAGCATCGAGTTCACCCTTCTCATTGAGAGAAAACAGACGGATTGTATCATCACGAGCGGCAAAGACAATTACATCCTTAGACGAATGAGTCAATTGAATCTGCCTGGCTGCACAATCAAGATGCGCCCTGTGCTTAGAAAGCCAATCCATTCCGAGAATAAGATCAATATCCGAGTTACCAAGAACCACCGTAGAAGAGAGAAACTTGTAGTCGCCCAACGTGATAGTAACATCTGGGGCAATAGCGCTAGCATTCATGAATTTACCCGGAGAAACAACAGATAACTGTCTAGGCAAATCTTGTAAAGGCAACTCATGCTTAGAAACAAATGGCCTCGAGATGAAACAATGCGATGCACCCGTGTCAAAAAGAACTTTTGCAGGAATATCGTTAACTGGAAGGTTACCCATGATGACATCTGATGAATCCTCTGCCTGAGCTCCGTTCATCAAGTTGACCTTGGCGGACTTGGGGTTATGCTTGACCATAGCTGTACTTGCCGATCTGAAAGGAGGAGGAGGGGGAAGACGCCTCTGGTTGAGACACTTGTTGGCATAGTGACCCTTCTGTTGGCACTTGTTGCACATGACCTCTGAAAGCGGACGGTGATACGGAGCACTCGATCTTGGAGCTTGAGACGAAGTCTTGTTCTGAAAGCCAGGGTTGGGTGGGTGGGACGATCCACTGCCACCTTTGCTCTTCTGCTGATACGGCTGACGGAACGGAGGAGGAGGAGGCCAATACTTCTACTGCTTGGCCACTTGAGTAGAGGAAGAAGGAGTAACATCTCTGACTCGCTTCTTGGAAGCATCACACCTCAACTGAGCGGCCTCTTGCTTCAGTGCCATGTTGTAGAACTCATCGTATCTCAAGGGCTCAAAGAGAACAAGAGCTAGCTGAATTTCTTCTCTGAGACCACCCCTGAACTGGTATATCATGCTCTTCTCATCAGGGACGTCCTGCTTGGCAAAGCGGGCGAGCTTCTGGAACAACTTGTTGTAGTCATAGATAGACAAAGCGCCTTGCTTCAGGTTGCGAAATTCCTCACGCTTGCTTTCAACCACGCTCTGGAGAATATGATGAGCTCGGAAATCTCGACGGAATTCATCCCAAGTGATAACACGTCCACATCTGGAATCCTTGTACTGCTGGAACCATTCTGCAGCTTGATCTTTGAGTTGGAAGGAAGCGAACTTGACAAAATCTTCAGGCCTGACGTTACTGCACTCGAAATGCTTGCACAGATCCACGAGCCAACTGGTTGAGAGTAGCAAAGTGATTCTGATTGTTGCCTTGGTTCCCTTGGTTGCCTTGATTGCGCTCTTGGAGAATTTGCATGAACAACTGTGTGTTTGCATTGGTTGCGGCCATCACAGCTTGCCATGCCTCCGGAGGAGGTGGAGGTGGTGGCGGATCAGGATTCGGAGTCGTGCGCGTTGGAGGAGCCATCCTGAAGAGGTTGACATCCGTTAGCACATTGATAGACAAATATTGAAGCTGAATCCAATGGAATGAAAATTGCAACATATAGTCTTCACATCCAAACAAAATGAACGAATGCATTCCTCTTGAAATGGTCACATATCCATAAATTGAGAAGCCACTTAGAATTAAGGTAGAGAAATAAATCAACAAGGTACGGCTCAAGAACGAATAATCGGTAAGAAATCCCAATCTCAAACCAATATCAGTGGAAGAAGAACTAGAGCTACAAGAATTCCCACCTATGAAACTCCCGAACCTTTCCGGTTATGCAATCAGGTGTTGGGGATACAGGGGAAGCATAATATCTCACCCAATTCTAGCAAAACCTACATCCAGCTGTATCCATCCTTCAACACATAACCAAGAAAAACTTCGGAAACCATCTACCTCAACCTTCGAAAAGCATCCGTTATACAAGTTATGGCAATACTCCCGAACTCCCGCCCCGGTACTGGGTGGCGTCGAGGTTATCTCACCAACGAACTGCATAAAAGAGATTTTCGATGTCGGCGTACTAAACTCAAAACATTTTTCTAGACACAACTCGGCCGCTAAAAACGATCAAGCAATGGGGCTCCTAAGGTCGGGGAAGGCTCTGATTACCAACTTGTAAAACCCTCGATGCGACTATATCTCCCACGTGTCGAGGCACGACTTAGAGGCATAATCGCATTGAAGGCATATGTCGCAAGTTAGGCAATCTTCACAACATCCCATGTAATATATATGTAATAAAAGGGGAGATAACATAGTTGGCTTACACTCGCCACGTCAATCAAGTACATAAATAACATTACATCATCCAAACACTCATGGCCCGACTACGGCGCCAAAATAAAAGATAACCCAACAAGTGAAACGGTCCGGATCACCCCCAACTAGGCACCACTACTGATCATCAGGAAAGGAAGCATAGTAACGTTGAGAGTCTTCGTCGAACTCCCACTTGAGCTCGAGCGCGTCACCTGGAGCGAAATCTTCAGGCCCTGCATCTGGTGTAATAGTAATCTGTGAGCCATAGGGACTCAGCAATCTCGCATCCTCGCGATCAAGACTATTTAAGCTTATAGGTAAGGCAAGGTAAAATATGTGGAGCTGCAGCAAGTGACTAGCAAAAATATGGTGGCTAACTTATTCGCAAAAGAGAGCGAGAAGAGGAGGCAAAGCACGAGCGAGAAACTAGAGAACAATCTGCGCAAGCATTACTCCAACACCGTGTCCACTTCCCGGACTCCGCCGAGAAGAGGCCATCACGATAACACACTCAGTTGATTCATTTTAGTTAAGTTAAGGTTCAAGTTATCTACAACCGGAAGTTAACAAATTCCCATCTGCCCATAACCGCGGGCACGGCTTTTGAAAGTTCAAATCCCTACAGGGGAGTCCCAACTTAGCCCATGACAAGCTCTCACGGTCAACAAAGGAATAGACCTCCTCCCAAGACGTTCCGATCAGACTCGGTATCTCGGTTCTTCAAGACACTTCGATAGGTTAAAACAAGACCAGCAACACCACCCGAATGTGCCGACAAATCCTGATAGGAGCAGCACATATCTCTTTCTCAGGGCACACTCAGATGAGCCAGACGTCGGGTAGGCCAGCCCAGAGATGCCCCTGGTAGCCCCGAACATCGCTCGGTGGGACCAACACTCAGAGGAGCACTGGCCCTGGGGGGGGGGGGCTAAAATAAGATGACCCTCGGGCTCCGAAAACCCAGGGGAAAAAGAGGCTAGGTGGCAAATGGTAAAACCAAGATTGGGCATTGCTGGAAAAGCTTTAATCAAGACGAACTATCAAGGGGTTCCCATTATAACCCAACCGTGTAAGGAACGCAAAATCCGGGAACATAACATTGATATGACGGAAACTAGGGCGGCAAGAGTGGAACAAAACACTAGGCGAGAGGCCGAGCCTTCCACCCTTTCACCAAGTATATAGATGCATTAAGATAACAAGATAATATAATGATATCCCAACAAGTAAATAAAAGTTCCAACAAGGAACGGCCTCCAATCTTCACCTGCAACTAGCAACGCTATAAGAGAGGCTGAGCAAAGCGGTAACATAGCCAATCAACGGTTTGCTAGGACATGGTGGGTTAGAGGTTTGACATGGCAATTTGGGAGGCTAGAAATCAAGTGGTAGGCATCGTAGCATTGGCAAAGCAAAAGAGCGAGCAAATCTAGCATAGCAAAGATAGTAGTGATTTCGAGGGTATGATCATCTTGCCTGCACAGTTGTCAAAGTTGACTGGATCCTCGATAGCAAACTCAACGGGCTGCTCGTTAGCGAACTCGTCTCCCGGCTCTACCCAAACAAGACAAACAAGCAACAAGGACACAATCAACCACGTGCAAGGACCAAACAAGATGATGCAAAGATGATATGCGATGCGGGATGCATATGCAAGATTTGACAAAGTATGCATGAACCTGGCCTCAACTTGGGAATCCAAGTGTTCCACTGGAAAGATGAGATGAAATCGCTTGAAAACGATATAAAGAACGCCGGAATCGGAGTTACGGTTTGGAAATGGCAAGCGATTCAAATATGACACCGGTCTACGATTTACAGCAAGTAGCCATCTAAATGCAACGGGATGAACATGCTACAGAACCCAAACATGACAACAAAATACATGGCAGGGATGTGTTCATGATGCTTAACAAAAGTCTAGCACTGAGGTACGGCCAATTCATCCATTAATAGGTTCTAACAAGCATGGCAAAAATGCATATGGCAAACAGATTTCAGACTTAGTGAAGTCAACACTTGTCTGGAATTACAGATCAGATAGCACTCTTCAGAGCAACAAAACTACATGCTACAGGACCTGAACATGGCAAAGTAAAGCATGGCATGGATCTACTCAAAGAGCTTAACAAAAGTCCCTTAGTGACCTTGAGCCAAAAGGGATCAGAAAATACAATTGCAAGCATGTGAACATAGCAAAAACATAATCAGTTTTCAGACTTAGTGAAAACTGGCACATGCTGAAACATAACTCAAGTAGGCATGTTTACGAGCTCGATGCACTCACTACAGAGCAAGTCATGACAAGCTAAGCATACACCCATTAAGAATACACAAAATTCAAGCTAGACATGTCAAGAACAATATCATAGCATGCACGGATCAACTACAACATCCTCGGCAAAATTGCAAACAAGTTGACAATCTGCCCAGATTCGCAAAGTAGCAAAAGCAGAGCTCGATTGACTCAAGCTAGGTTGCTCCAAAATTTTAAACAAGGACATGGATGGATAGAGCACTACAATGTTAACAAAACATCCTTACAGATCATCCTCAAAAGAGACACAGATCGCTAGGAAACAACATGAACATATGGCCATATGAGATAAACAGCTCAAGGACTTAGTGGAAATGCCAAGTCCCTGAAATCAGAATTACCAAGTGCACCACTTTGCAAGCTTGTGCTAGTGTAGGATCGAAAGTATGTCTAGAGGGGGGGTGATTAGACTACTTGACCAAATAAAAACTTAACCTTTTCCCTATTTTAGTTCTTGGCAGATTTTAGCTATTGTAGGACAAGTCAAGCAATCATCACACAATTCAAGCAAGCATGCAAAGAGTATATTGGCAGCGGAAAAAAAAGCATGCAACTTGCAAGAATGTAAATGGAAGGGTTTGGAGAATTCAAACGCAATTGGAGACACAGATGTTTTTCCTGTGGTTCGGATAGGTGGTGCTATCCTACATCCACGTTGATGGAGACTTCAACCCACGAAGGGTAACAGTTGCGCGAGTCCACGGAGGGCTCCACCCACGAAGGGTAACGGTTGCGCGAGTCCACGGAGGGCTCCACCCACGAAGGGTCCACGAAGAAGCAACCACCCACAAAGGGTCCACGAAGAAGCAACCTTGTCTATCCCACCATGGCCATCGCCCACGAAGGACTTGCCTCACTAGCGGTAGATCTTCACGAAGTAGGCGATCTCCTTGCCCTTACAAACTCCTTGGTTCAACTCCACAATCTTGTCGGAGGCTCCCAAGTGACACCTAGCCAATCTAGGAGACACCACTCTCCAAGAAGTAACAAATGGTGTGTAGGTAATGAACTCCTTGCTCTTGTGCTTCAAATGATAGTCTCCCCAACACTCAACTCTCTCTCATAGGATTTGGATCTGGTGGAAAGAAGATTTGAGTGGAAAGCAACTTGGGGAAGGCTAGAGATCAAGATTCATATGGTAGGAATGGAATATCTTGGTCTCAACACATGAGTAGGTGGTTCTCTCTCAGAACATATGAGTTGGAATTGTGTATGTGTTCTGATGGCTCTCTCCACGAATGAAGAGGAGGTGGAGGGGTATATATAGCCTCCACACAAAATCCAACCGTTACACACAGTTTTCCAATCTCGGTGGGACCGAATCAAAAAACTCGGTCGGACCGAAAAGGTAAACCTAGTGACCGTTAGAGATTTTCGGTGGGACTGACATGCAACTCGGTAGGACCGATATGGTTAGGGTTTGGGCATAACGTAATCTCGGTGAGACCGATTACACAAACTCGGTGAGACCGATTTTGGTAATTAGCTAACCAGAGAGTTGGTCAGGCAAACTCGGTGGGACCGATTTGCTCTTTCGGTGAGACCGAAAAGTTACAAAAAGGAAACACTGAATTTACATTGCAATCTCGGTGGGACCGATTCGCTCTTTCGGTGAGACCGAAAAGTTACGAAAGGGAAACAGAGAGTTTGCAATCCCATCTCGGTGAGACCGAGATCCCTATCGGTAGAACCGAATTGCTAGGGTTTGGCAGTGGCTTATGACAAGTGAAACTCGGTGGCGCCGGATAGAAAGAATCGGTAGGACCGAGTTTGGCTTAGGGTTTAGGTCATATGTGGATATGGGAAAGTAGTTGAGGGTTTTGGAGCATATCACTAAGCACATGAAGCAAGAGGCTCATTAAGCAACACCTCATCCCTCCTTGATAGTATTGGCTTTTCCTAAAGACTCAATGTGATCTTGGATCACTAAAATATAAAATGAAGAGTCTTGAGCTTTTGAGCTTGAGCCAATCCTTTGTCCTTAGCATTTTGAGGGTTCCACTTTCACATCCATGCCATGCCAATCATTGAGCTTTCCTGAAATAATCATCTTGGAATAGCATTAGCTCAATGAGCTATATGTTGTTATGAATTACCAAAACCACCTAGGGATAGTTGCACTTTCAATCTCCCCCTTTTTGGTAATTGATGACAACATATAGATCAAAGCTTCGACAAATGATAATAAGCATGAAATATATCGTCGCTTTGAGAAGTATGTGACAAGTGAGAGCTCCCCCTAAATTTGTGCATATTTAAAATTTGCTTTGGACTGCAAATGCACAAAGAGTTAGAGTCATGGGTTACTCTTCCATGTCACATACATCTTGGTGGAGCGCTTAAAATGATAAGAATGAAATACATGCACTCATCACCAAGAATAGTGAATGATCACATAAGATAGATAAGATATATCAAGCATGCATAAGTGTAGCTTATGATCAAACACATGATCATCAATGTCTCACGAGCAATGACATAGTATCTCAAGCACTCAAAAGCAAACAAAGTTCGAAAAACCACCAAATAAAGCAAGAGAGAAAAAAGCAACACTCTCTCTCTCGAAGCCTATGATCTATACATTTTCTCCCCCTTTGGCAACAAGTTACCAAAAAGTTCCTAGAAAATGCATAGTGCTAAGTCGACACTCAGGCTTGATCTTCAGGTGGTGGTGGAGTCCGGAGCACTCCAAGGACGAAGCCTTCTGTAGACGTGGTCGGAGTCGAGGCTGAAGTGGACGCTGGAGCTGGTGGAACTGAGGCTGTAGCTGGTGCAGACGTGGTGGCTCTGGGGTCAGCAACTGGCACTGCAGACGACCTCGGACCTCGTGGCACTCTGGCAAAGGCATCAGTTGTAGTCTTGCCTCTCCTCTCCTGCATGTCATCCTGGAGCTGCTCCACTGCAGTCTGAATCTCTGTCACTTTGACATCCAAGTCATAGAACTTTTGTTCCATGATCCTCTCTAAGCTTGCCTGGTTCTGAGTTAGGGTAGCTAGTCCTTGCTCAATCCGCAGGGTGGATGCAATCAAGTAACCAAGCTGCTCTTGTTTGGTTTTCAGGAAATATTCAGATGCCTCCTCTTGAGTAGGCATCTTGGCAGCTTTCTCCTTCCTCGCCTTCTCCTTCTTGGCTTGTGCTTGGGCAGATGATGGCTCATTCTCAGTCATGACCACTTGATTATCTTCAAAATCTGGACGGATGGGTAGGTGTTCCTTATCCAATAAGTATATCCCCTGCCCATCTTAGAGTTGATGAGCTCCTGAATCTGTGGGGCATATCCACAGCTCCTCTTCTGGTCTGCTGCTGTCCTCTTGATTGTTTCAATCATAAGGCTCATGACTTTGAATTTCTGTGGCACGTCAAAGATATGAAGCAAGTTGATCGCGTGGCCCCTGATCATCTTGTGATCTCCAGACTTGGGCAATAGGGTGTGCCTAAGAATCCAGTTGATGGTTGGCAGCCCTGACAGAAGATAGTGTACTGAGCCAAACTTGAACGTATCAAGTGCTTCATTTGGAATCTCCTTGTACATGTTTGACATTGAGTTGTGGTCCATCTTCTTCTTGGCATAAATGTCCAAGTCATCGTCATGCTCTTCTGGGGCATTAATCAGCTGAGCCCATTCAGCAACTGTAGACTGGTACCTCGTACCCTCTGACATCCATACAATCCTGCCATCTGGATAGAAATGGGCTGTGGAGTAGAACTGCATGATGAGTTCCTCGTTCCACTTTGTGAGCTTCTGCCCAACAAAGTCCTCTACTCCACATGCCTTGAAGCTGTCCTGCACTCCAGGGTAGTACTCTTCGTTGTCCTTGATGTATTGCCAATCAACCCATCTCATATCACAGACAATTGGCTTCTTGTCTAGCAGCACTGTCTCATAAAAGTCTTGCTGCTCCTTGGTGTGAAACCTGTAGTCAACTGCAGTCCTTCTCCTTGAAGCATACGGGTCTGCTTCTCTCCACTTCCGGAGCCCTGAATCTCTCCTGAGTTTCATATCCTCAGCCACAGGATGAGCATCGTTGTGGTCTGGGATCTTGGGCTTGAGCTTTCTAAGAACATTCTCTTCTTCTTCTTCTGCAGCTTCAGGCACTGGGGCCTTGTTCTTCTCAGTAGCTGGGATGCTTCTTGTGTTCCTCTTTGGCTTTGGCTTTGGAGCTGGCTTGGCCTTGGAAGCAGCTGCCCCTGTTCTTATGGCATCACCCATCAGCTTGGGTGCCTTAGGTGCTGGTGCAGCTACCTCTTCTTCTTCCTCCTCATCTTCCATGATGGAAGCCTTGCCAAGCACTCTGGCTACAGTTTTCTTCACCCTTTCTTTCCTCTTCTTGCCTTCAGCAGCAACTGGCTCAATGGGAGTGGGCTTCTCAGTTGAAGCTCTGGCCTTTGACATAGGCTGCCTGCCTGCTGGCCTTTTGATCTTCATCCCTGGTTTTATGCCCTGTGCTGGCTCAACTCTCTTGGAAGTTGCTTCCTCTTCTGCCACATAATCCTCATCTTCTGAGTCTGAGGTTCTCTTCTTTCTCTGTCTTGTGGCAGCTTTAGGCAGATTGCTAGGGGTGCTCCTGCTGCCATCATCTGAGGAACTTGAGGGACTAGTGCCCTCACTCATCTGCACTTGCTGCTCTGACAAGTTCTGGCTATCACTTTGGTCTGACATGATGCAAACTCTGACTGCTGACCCTGTGAATAGGTTATAGATGAGATAGAGTGGATAAGCATCACAAAATGCAGAGATTTTTGCAAAAGAATAATTCAAAAACTTAGTTTTAGTTTCCCACTGAAAGCATCTCGGATCTACCGATTTCTAAACTCGGTGATACCGAAGCAGTTTTGGCACCTAAACTAGTGAACTCGGTCAGACCGAGTCACAGTTCGGTGGCACCGAGACTGCTAGGGTTTCACAGAGTTCCAAAATCGGTCACACCGATAAGTAATTCTCGGTCAGACCGAGTCTCACTTGTGCAATGGCATAAGCCAAATCGGTGGGACCGAGTTTTTCAACTCGGTGGGTCCGAGATGGTTTCGGCGGAAACCTAACCCTAAAATTTTCGAATCAAAACTAATCTACGAACGCATTGACTGGACAGGAGTGTTTCAATCGTGGCAAGAATCATGATGATCACAATGTGCTAAGAATCAGATTGGGGAATAGCACAAAGATCGAGTCCATACCCTAGTTCGGCGGAGACTCGCTACGGCGGCAACGGCGGGGTAGAATTCCGTTGACGGCGATGGAGACCAGCGACTGGAGGCGGCTGGCGGCGAGGAGACGATCCGGAGACCAAGTTGGCAGAGCAGGCTATCGCGCGGGCGAAGGGGTTCGGAGAAATTTCCAAATTTTTGCCCGTGACTATATATAGCCCGACCCTGTCGGTGTGACCGAGTGGAACGACTCGGTGGCACCGAGATGCAAAACTGTATACAGTTATTGCAACTCGGTGTGACCGAATGGTTCAAATCGGTTGCACCGAGATCGAAAACATAGATCAACTTAATGATCTCGGTAGGACCGAAAGTAGGGTATCGGTCAGACCGAGAATCATAAAGAGGTTTTGGAAGTTTAAGTCTATGACGAATCGGGGACTCCGAGCGCTCCTCACACAGAGTGGTTCGAATCTGACTTGATCAAATTTTGTGATGTAGCATGAATAGAGTTTGAGACGAGAAAAGCATAGATAGCTAGAGGAGGTTCTTAGGCATTCTTGTCCATCCACTTGGCAAAAGGAAATAAAACCGAACAATCAAAACAACAAGTGGATGTCCTCGAATGAGTAAAATATGCAACCAGCATGCTCACACAATAAGATGGCAAATGAAATATGTGACAAGGCATGCACAACCAATTCTAGCATCTATCAAGCAATTTGCGATGACAAGGTCATCTATATATGAGTATATTGACTTAGGAGTCAAGTGAGAACACTTGATCATAGGTCATACTCATCGTTTAAGCTCAAGTGGGGTTACCACTTTTACATAAAGCATTGTTGTGTTCACATCTTTAGAGTTGCTTTAGCTCAAGTCTTAGAGTAAAGCTCCCCCTAGATGTGATATCCCCCCTTAGAGGGATGAACTAACCTCGGGTTTTGTCGATGATGACTTCATGTAGATGTTGAAGATGTGGATGCTCAATGTTGATGTAGATCACTTGGAGCTATCCCTTTGAGTGAATTGCACTTTCAATACCTACATGGGTTAGTCCCGCAAGGAACAAACAAGGATATCCATAGACATAGAGTGATGCACACACAAGATGATGTCCATGAAAACTTTTAGGTTACCTTGTCCCTTGTCTTACCAACAAGAGGGTTTGTGACTCCTTGAACTAGTGCAAGATGTGGAAGTTGATTGCACTTGTTCTTGCCAAAATGATAAGAGTGAAGTATGTTGGCGGAGTCACCCTCAAGAACTCTCTAGTTCTTCTTCTTTTGGATCCACACCATCTTGATGGGAATCCTTGGAGTTGTAGTCGTACTTGATGAAGTGGAACTTGAAGTAGTCTTGGGAATCCACTTGACTAAGGTCTTAGGAGCTTCTTCAAATGCATCAATTTCCTCTTGAAGCTTGTCCTTGCCTTTTTGCTTGTAGTCTTGTGGTGGAAGATCATCTTGAGCTTGTGTCCCCTTGAAAGAAGTATCATACTTTTCTTGTTGAGGAACAAACTTTGTCTTGGGGTATTGATCTTCTTCCCACTCAACTCCATTGGCATTGAACTTTCGTTCAAAACCAACACCTTGATTCTTCCGGTGCATTCCTTGCTTGCGCACAATTTCCTCGAATTGCTTACTCCCGGCAAGGCTTTTGTACACTCCTTTCTCTATAATTCCCTTCAATAAGCTATTTTCTTGCTCAAGTGTAACTTGGCTAAGAGAATCATTAGTGGAATCAAGAGAACTACTAGAAGCAACAATATTGGATTTAGCATGATCATTGTTACTGCTAGAGGAAGAATCTTTCTTGTTCTTGTTACTAGACTTGACTTGAGGCATGTAAGTGGATAAGAGTAAACGCTTGGCAATGTAAGGAGAACTTTTCTTGCGGAGATCATCATTGATTGCTTTTAAGAACTCATGCTCTTGCTCAAGATTGAGCTTTTCAAAGCGTAATTTCTCATGAGCTCTTAAAAGTTCTCGATGATCTTCGAAGATAGTTTCATGAGCTAACTTAAGAGTGTTTAGTTCTTTAGTTAGAGCCTCAATCTTCTCCTTATCATTGTCATTCGTTTTATCTTGATTAGCATGATTAATTGACGTTTCATCATAGTATTCATCACTAGAGTTGTCAACAAGCAAATCATCACCTAACAAGTCATCTTCATCACTATTGAAATCAACATACTCGGGGTGTGTTACCTTAGGACCTTTGGTCATGAAGCATCTTCCAATTCCTTCATTTGGTGAGTCAATGATGTCGTAGGAGTTGGTTGACACAAGTGCTAGACCGGCAACACCTTCATCTTGAGTATCTTCGGAGTCGGAGTGATAACTTCTCTCGGAGTGGCTGTCGGAGTCGGAGCCGGATACCCATTCACCAACATGAGCTTGATGTCTTCGTTTTGTGTAGCTCCTTGATGATTTTTCCTTCCTTTCCGAATCCTTGCTTCTCCGTGAGTATCTTCGTTCATAACGATCATCTCTACTCCTTCTCTCTCTTGGTGGTGATTCTTTGCTTCTTCTTTTTGGAGAATCTTCTCTTCTCTTGTAGGGAGCCGTACACTCATTGGAATAGTGTCCGGGTCTTCCACAACTGTAGCAGTTTCGCTCTCGACTAGAAGATCTTTTGTCATTGTAGGACCTTGACTTGAAGCTTCTATCTTTGCTTCTACTCTTGTAGAACTTGTTGAAGTTCTTCACCATTAAGCTCAATTCTTCATTGAAGTTTTGTTTCTCACTTGATGATGTAGGGGCTTCACATGAGGCTTTGTAGGCACCACTTGATTTGTTGTGAAGTTCCTCTTTATCCTTAAGTGACATCTCATGAGCAACAATTCTTCCAATCACCTCCGTTGGCTTGAGATCTTTGTAATCGGGCATCATTTGGATCAATGTGCACACGGTATCATATTTTCCATCCAAGGCTCTTAGAATCTTCTTGATGATGAATCTATCGGTCATCTCTTCACTTCCTAAGCCGGCAATCTCATTTGTGATGAGAGCAAGCCTAGAGTACATTTCAGCGACACCTTCACCATCCTTCATTTTGAACTTGTCAAGTTGACTTTGAAGAACATCCAACTTGGATTCCTTGATGGAGTCGGTACCTTCGTGCATATCAATCGAAGTGTCCCAAATTTCCTTTGCATTCTCAAGACGGCTGATTTTGTTGAATTCTTCGGGGCACAATCCGTTGAAGAGAATATCACAAGCTTGAGCATTGTATTGCAACATCTTCAACTCATCCGCGGTAGCTTCACGGTTTGGTTCTTTCCCATCAAAGAAGTCACCTTGCAAACCAACACACACAATAGCCCAAACGGCGGGGTTATGTCCAATAATATGCATTTTCATTTTATGCTTCCAACTAGCAAAATTAGTACCATCAAAGTAAGGACCTCTACGGTGATAATTTCCCTCGCTAGACGCCATACTCTCCTAGGTTGTGAAACCATGGCTATGACCACCAAAAGCTATGGAGATCAAAGCAAATGGAGACAAAAGCTCTGATACCACTTGTAGGATCGAAAGTATGTCTAGAGGGGGGTGATTAGACTACTTGACCAAATAAAAACTTAACCTTTTCCCAATTTTAGTTCTTGGCAGATTTTAGCTATTGCAGGACAAGTCAGGCAATCATCACACAATTCAAGCAAGCATGCAAAGAGTATATTGGCAGCAGAAAAAAAGCATGCAACTTGCAAGAATGTAAAGGGAAGGGTTTGGAGAATTCAAACGCAATTGGAGACATGGATGTTTTTCCCGTGGTTCGGATAGGTGGTGCTATCCTACATCCACGTTGATGGAGACTTCAACCCACAAAGGGTAACGGTTGCGCGAGTCCACGGAGGGCTCCACCCACGAAGGGTAACGGTTGCGCGAGTCCATGGAGGGCTCCATCCACGAAGGGTCCATGAAGAAGCAACCACCCACAAAGGGTCCACGAAGTAGCAACCTTGTCTATCCCACCATGGCCATCGCCCACGAAGGACTTGCCTCACTAGCGGTAGATCTTCACGAAGTAGGCGATCTCCTTGCCCTTACAAACTCCTTGGTTCAACTCCACAATCTTGTCGGAGGCTCCCAAGTGACACCTAGCCAATCTAGGAGACACCACTCTCCAAGAAGTAACAAATGGTGTGTAGGTAATGAACTCCTTGCTCTTGTGCTTCAAATGATAGTCTCCCCAACACTCAACTCTCTCTCATAGGATTTGGATCTGGTGGAAAGAAGATTTGAGTGGAAAGCAACTTGGGGAAGGCTAGAGATCAAGATTCATATGGTAGGAATGGAATATCTTGGTCTCAACACATGAGTAGGTGGTTCTCTCTCAGAACATATGAGTTGGAATTGTGTATGTGTTCTGATGGCTCTCTCCACGAATGAAGAGGAGGTGGAGGGGTATATATAGCCTCCACACAAAATCCAACCGTTACACACAGTTTTCCAATCTCAGTGGGACCGAATCAAAAAACTCGGTCGGACCGAAAAGGTAAACCTAGTGACTGTTAGAGATTTTCGGTGGGACTGACATGCAACTCGGTAGGACCGATATGGTAAGGGTTTGGGCATAACGTAATCTCGGTGAGACCGATTACACAAACTCGGTGAGACTGATTTTGGTAATTAGCTAACTAGAGAGTTGGTCAGGCAAACTTGGTGGGACCGATTTGCTCTTTCGATGAGACCGAAAAGTTACAAAAAGGAAACACTGAATTTACATTGCAATCTCGGTGGGACCGATTCGCTCTTTCGGTGAGACCGAAAAGTTATGAAAGGGAAACAGAGAGTTTGCAATCCCATCTCGGTGAGACCGAGATCCCTATTGGTAGAACCGAATTGCTAGGGTTGTGCAGTGGCTTATGACAAGTGAAACTCGGTGGCGCCGGATAGAAAGAATCGGTAGGACCGAGTTTGGCTTAGGGTTTAGGTCATATGTGGATATGGGAAAGTAGTTGAGGGTTTTGGAGCATATCACTAAGCACATGAAGCAAGAGGCTCATTAAGCAACACCTCATCCCTCCTTGATAGTATTGGCTTTTCCTAAAGACTCAATGTGATATTGGATCACTAAAATATAAAATGAAGAGTCTTGAGCTTTTGAGCTTGAGCCAATCCTTTGTCCTTAGCATTTTGAGGGTTCCACTTTCACATCCATGCCATGCCAATCATTGAGCTTTCCTTAAATAATCATCTTGGAATAGCATTAGCTGAATGAGCTATATGTTGTTATGAATTACCAAAACCACCTAGGGATAGTTGTACTTTCAGCTAGTCACCACACACATCAAGAAAATACATGGGTTGCACCTCTGGAAAGATGACAAAACCCTTAACAAAACATATGTAGAACTCATGGGCATAGCATGCACACAATAATCATGGCAAAAATGACAAAAAGTTAAATGGAGCAGCAGATCTGACAAATATCTCAAGTAGCCCTCCTCTAACAACATTTTGGGCATCAAGATGAACTCAAATGAAAATAATGCAATGGAATGAAATGTTGTACTCTCTGAGATGAACATTTTGATATGCTATATGCATGAATCGGAGCTATGAATGCAAAGATACGATGCTATGAACATGAGCACATGGATCTGAAATCTCAGGACTTAGGAAAAATCGAGGTCAGCCCTAGGGTTAGCTCGGATCTGGATATGGCGCACACCAACCGAGGACCGCCGGAATCGTCGGGGAGGTAGGCCGGCGGTCTGCCGGAGAGGAGAGGAGGCCGGACGGCGGGGCGGCGGACCCGGCCGCGGGGCGGAGAGGCGACGATGGCGCCGCGGTGGTCGACGAAGGCGGCGGCGCCGGGCGCGCGGG